>NW_017536507.1:70149-109137 GCF_001853355.1 Bactrocera latifrons | reverse complement strand
TTATTTTTTTATTTTTTGTTGCTAACAGAAACTGGCGGCATGTGGGCAAAACAACGGCAGCTCCCCATTTTCGAATTTGCTTGTGAGGTGTGATAATTAAACCTGAGGTGCTATACACTTTTTTATGTATGTGTGTAAATGAGTAGATAGCTCGTCTCTTATATGCGGCTTCCTTTGAAAAGCGGCTGCCTACTGCAAGCGCGAAAAATTATTATTAAATATTAACTGACTGTGTGCCTTCAAATGGGTGTGTATTCTCAAAGAAAAAAATATTATATAGTATACTATTTAATCTAGATAAGTATTTGCACATATATATAATTATACGAATATATGTATATGTGTTATATTTGCTCAACAATTTCTTTGTACATTTGTGCTCAGCAATCCAACAAATAAAAGCCTGTAGTGCAATCCCCTAATTAAAATGTCTACCAAAGTCAAGCGAAACTGATAAGGTCGCCTATAAATTTGCGTTATGCTTGTGAATTATTCGACAGAAATTTTATACCAAAATAGCCGGTATTTTATAAATAGATGAGATGAGCTGCTGAATCTTAAAAAAATTTAAAAAAAAATATATGTATATAAATATATATTTATGCTTCTTCACTGGCTGACGTGGTTATAGCCGAAATACTTATATATAGTATATATATATTGACTTAATTCTAGTTACTTATTTGTAAACGATGAGCTTTCTCCTCCACAATTCGCATGTAAATATTTCGTGCAATAAATCATCTATAGTCTATTGTTATAATGATAAGCAATTGAATTCCAACGATTTACAAGCGCATTAATTCGAGTCTTCAAAAGCGTTCAGACGCTTGGTCACCGCTAAGTACTCAGCTTTATGTTCATTTGTATGTGATCTATTGTTCTTTATACTAATAATGTAAAGTGTACTAATGTATAATATGAAGTGCACTAGAAATATTTTCAGATACTTTCTGCCCCCTTGTAGATACACATATACACTTTCATATCTACATACATACATATATTTGAAGTGTTTTTACTCAGCTGGTGCATTCACCTCGCTTGCGATTAGCTGCTGAACATTTCAGCTAAAGCTTCAGCGCTTTGACGAGGTCAAAGATATTTAATAATAATAAAAGCAATGCTTTGGAAACGTTTTGCAGCTATTAATTGAACAAAGGGAGACAATTGTAATACACTGCTTAAAGAGCAGCAGAAATGTTATAATTCGTATAAATTATGCACATATACATTTACAGCGTCCACCAATAAGAAGGACTTGCGTATAATTTTGTCAGCCTTTTTCCACCGTTTTTTTGTCATATAAAAATTACATATTTTTTTTAGAACTTTTTACATATATATACAAACATATACTACTAACAAAAAAAAGCTGCTGAAATTTTTGGAAAAAAATGTTTTAAACTCGGCCATTGACCCCTCGGAAAAAAGATGCGCCCGCGTTGGCAGGATAACTATTTACAGGATCATCTAAAGTGAATAACTAATAAAATTAGTTAAAACCTTAACTTAGAGCTTGACGAAGCAAAACAACTGAAAATTGGATTTTTAGGGATTTTCATGTCTGTTGAAAAAAATTATAATTTCAGTAAAAATTTCGCGATTTTCATTTCAAATAGTTGTAATCGAAAAAAATCCTTCGTCCAAGTCTTTAAGAATTGTATCTCTAAGACCTGTGTTTGAAGATTGGTCGAGTACTTCTCGTGAAGTCTTGCCAATCGACTTCAAAAACACAGTTTCGACATAAACGCGTTTAAAGACGGCGCACTTAGTCTAGCTAGCCTCGAGCACACCACTTCTCAAGATTGTAACTCCGAAACTATTACTCGGATTAACTTAAAAATTTTGGACAATATTCTAGAGATGTTGAATTTAAGACAATAACACAATTTTGAAAAATGCTTACAATTTAGGCACAATACAGGGAGAATACAGCTCTTCGTACAAAACATTTCTGGCTTAATGGCTACGTCAATAAACAAAATTGTCTCAATTGGGTCAGTCAAATTTTGTGGTGTGGTTTAGGAAACGCCAAAACTGTACAGTTTAGTGCAGATGGTGGCAAGGCGGCAGTATCGGGCCTTATTTCTTTCGAAATGAGGCAGGAAATGCCTTTAACATCGATAGTTGTCATTATAATATGACGACGACAGATTTTTTTACGCAGAGTGATGAAATCGACGCGAACGCCAATCACCAACGCCGAAATTCCAGCCGCAATTCTGCACCGGTTCATGGAAAAGGGGTGGATATATGCAAACGGAGCAGTGGTGGATATTTCGAAAACATTTTGTTCAAATCATAAATGGCATAATATTATCTGCATATCGCAAAAACTAAACCCCTTTTAACTACATTTTTGTGTGTTTTTTCATTTTAACATCACGTCGTTCTTATTGGTAGACCCTATATATACATATATCCGTAGTATAAACATGTTAATGCCAGTAGGTGTTTATTTGATTTTTCTACAATTTGATTAATGAAGTATGCTGAAATTGATAAGGTGAAAGCGTTTTGTATTGGCAAATGACTCACGCAACGGAGAGAAATTAAAACGAATATTTATAGCTTTTGAGATAAATTAAAAAAAAAAAAAAATTAAGGTGAAAAAATAGTACATTTGTTTCCATATAGGCAAAATTATTGAAAAAGTAAAACATTTCAAACGCAATCCTGAAAACCGAGGGATATAATGTAGATACTTATCTTCAAAAACGACTGGGACAGATAGATGAAAGTAGCCATTGCAGCCTGGCTTTCGTGAAATTATGACGCAAAGCGTCATACGGATTATTATAGTTTCTTGTGGATAGAAATATACGTATTTCTGGAGTCGATATAAAAATTCTTTTACCATTTTTAAATAACCTACGATCACATAAAAAAAAACGAATTCAACCATTGTAAAGATGCCTCATGTGTCTTTCGGAAATCTGTTAATTGAGTTAATTTGATTTTTCCCACTTTTTGTATATGCTCTGGCAATTTACTAATTGACTAAGTTAAATATATTTAATGCAATTAATTTAATTGACTAAATTAATGGACAATCTATAACACCGCGCATAAGTGAAATACTTTAATGGAGTGAATAGGTGAAATACTTTAATTCAAAGAGAACTCACTAACAAAGTGGTTTAAAAGTGCTTAGAAATCATCTTGCTGCCACTATTATCCACTATAGTTGAAAGAAAACTCTAATTGTTCGACGATTGGTTGCCTGACGTTACGTACGATTCGATGTCGTACTCAAGTCGGTGATTGTACTGTAATCCTTGTGAAGCCATCAAATGGAATCGTGCATCCGATCTTATCGTTGTCGTTAAAGCACCTCACCAGGTGCAAATGCGCTTTGGTGTTTAATTTTTATTCCCACCAGCTCAGTGGGATATTTGAAACTCGTAAGTTGTTAAGCTTTAATCTCACAAAAGTGTTATATAACAAATTTTCAATAAATGCTGATAACTGCCGTGAAACAGCAAAATTCTTTATTGCCTTTCCAATTTAAATTAGATAATTTAGACATTTTTATTAAATGTTTCTATGGGAGAATATCAAACTTAAGGAATTCCACTTCCAGCAGTTGAAAATTTCACTTTGAATCAAAGCTGTTGCTTTTCACTTAATCTAAAGTGTATTTTATTTAATGAAAGGGCACCTCGTACAACCATATCAATATGTATTATTGGCATTATTTCTTAGTGTGGCGTGAATTTAAATATCATTTTTATTATAGGAAAATTTTCGGCTTAGCATTCATGGCATCCCAGCAACTGCCGTCTATCGGTCTGGACTAAATTATAGTTAGTTTCACCTTGGAAATATTAAATGTGCATTAGGGTGTTGCGTAACTTTTGTTTTAATAAAGGGAGGAAAAATATCATAATATAATTTTTTTCTAACACTTATTACCATATACATATAGTATTTATATTCCTCCATCTATAATCGCTGATGTGCTTTTTGTTTGGTCATAATTAGCTATAATTAAGCATAAAATTTTGAAATTATTAGAATAATATCTAAAATACGTCTTCATTCAATGTAACTTCGTTACTTAATCGTGTCAAATAAGTTTTGAATTGAGTAATCCACTTTGCTGTTCAAGAAGTGTACATAGACTTCCAATACTCGTATGGTATTATTTACTCAGAATTTTCATTTCATAGAAATCGGAAAAGGACTTTATTGACATTTTTTCTCAATTAATACTCAATTTAACGTTAATTTCATAATTTAGAGATTTAGTTTTCATATCTTAATTAAACATACCTATCAAGTATATAAAATCTGCTATACATATATTTGTGAAAATAAATATGTATTTTACCGTGAGTAAAATTTTAACGTAACTTATATAATTAGTCAATTTGGTCAATTAAGCCTATCAAAAACTTTTTCAATTAACTTAATTAATGATACTTTTGTATGTGTGACAAATTTTGTAATAAAAAAATTGTTAAAAAATTTAAACTGCTTTAAAACAATTATAGTTTTTAATCGAATGATTAATGCTCAAATTGAGTAGTGGAGATTTTTAGAAAAAAATAGCATTAATTTTATTTTATATCAAATAATTCGTAAATATTGTTAACACATTTGAACCATTAGCTTAATTTTAGTTCAATTATCTACACTAATGGAGTGATTGATATTTAAATCGAATAATATAAAAATTTTGCCTAAACCAGTTGAATTTATTTTGATATGAAAAATTGAAGTTTACAAAGGAATTGCTAAAAACTGACACCCTTAGTTTAATTTTGGTTCAATTACAACAGCTAATTGTGTGATTAATGTTTGAAATTTTTTAACTAAAATAGTGATTTTTATTTTGATATGAAATATTTTATTTGTGTTGAAAGTTTAAAAAAATTTAAATTATTAATTAAATTCAATTAAATATTATAATTAGGTGATTAATACTCAAATTGAGTGATTAAAGGTTTTTGACTAAGTTAAAAGTATTTTATTTCAATGTCAAATATATTAGTCTTGTTAAGGATTTTTAAAAAATTTAAATCACTAATTCAATTTCAGTTCCAATATCAATACTAATTGAGCGACTAATGCTCTAATTGATTTCATGCACATTTTTGTCTAAAGTTCTGGTATTTTCTTTTAATTTGACATTTTTTCTGTGAATAAAATTTAAACCATTAATTTAAATTTAGTTCAATTATAGGTACTAATTGAGTAATTAATTTTTAAATTGAGTAGTTGAAATTTGCAGACCAATTTTGTGGTATTTTCTTTTAGTATGAAATGTATTAATGAAAAAGGTTAAAAAAAAAACGCAACCCATTAATTGAAATTAATGTTCAAGTCGATTTTTTGAAAGTTTTTAACTAAATTTTCATTTTCTTTTGATCTGCAGAATTTTAGTTTTCTTAATGATTGTTAAAAAATATAGACCTATAATTTAATTTTGGTTCAATTATAAATAGTAATTGAGTCATGAATGTTCAAATCTTTTCGTTGAGCTTGTTTTGAAAATTTTCTTATAAATCTCTTTTCTTAAAAAATCTTATTTTCAAAAAGATAATTTAAAAATTCACACCATTAGTTTAAATTAAGTTCAATTATCACTAATTTAGTGATTAATATTCACGTAGAGTTTAATTAATTCTTTGGTTTTAGTGGAGAATTTCGTGTGTCTATTGAATACACTCAATGTCCATTATTGAAAAAATTCTATTATTTGCTCAATTAGCTATATATTACATAACAGTATTTTAGGCAATTAAATATTATACAATCTTTTCACTTAAGCTTGCCGCGTAAGATAGCTTGAAAGTATGCCCTTCTATTTGCATATATAATAATTGCAATATCAATATTTATTTATGTTTCTAGTAAACTAAATTGAGCACAATTAAGTGGTAATGGAAGAAAATGTGTTAATTGTTTAATTTGCCCAACTAATTGATTGGAATAGTGTTATGGAGTAGTTTTTGTCGCATATTATTATTTCGAAAAAGTATAAATGTGTATTTGAATTATTAAAGTTGTGCAACCCTTAAGTATACAACCGCTTGTAATTATCTATCAATTTCGATTATTATCGCAGATCTGGATTTTAACTTAAACGAAATAAAAATCGCTGCACAAAAATAGTTTTCAACAACCACTTGAAGAGCCTGTTATGCATCACTTGGCACTTAATATTTTTAATGCATTTTACAACCATGTGAATTGCAGTAAAAGTCTACTAAAGTTTACTAGCAATTAAGTGTAGTCGCTTATACATACATACATACATATGTATGTGTGTAAGTTTTTAAGACAATTAAAGCTTAAATAAGTATTGAAATTGAAAGTCCACTTTATATTAGCACAAGTTCTTTGATTATTCATACGTGCCAACACATGTGAAACTTTATTTTTTTTTTTTTGGATTTTCTTTTTGTAGTAGGACTTGGTACTGATAAACGAAAGCGTTTTTCTTGCTTCTAATTTGTTGAATATTTCATCATGCCTATATGTATATATGTGTGTGTGTGTGTGATGATGAACTGAATTTTTAGTATATGTACTCGT
The DNA here is from genome assembly GCF_001853355.1 of Bactrocera latifrons. Lineage (NCBI taxonomy): Eukaryota > Metazoa > Arthropoda > Insecta > Diptera > Tephritidae > Bactrocera > Bactrocera latifrons. The sequence continues at coordinate 102,591 of NW_017536507.1, read as the reverse complement.
ATTCATACATATTTATATATACACTTATAATCATACTAATCTGACAGATGCGCCGATTGAGGCAAATATATGCGTGTGTTCATTAACATTCAAGCTAAATAAATCTAGCCCATTGTCTGGCCCATATAAATATTGTGTATACTTATATTATATACATATACTTTGCCTACGTCATTTCTTCAAAATAATAAAATAAAACGACTCTTTTATTAGTATTATAGCAAATCGATATCAGTGCATTGGCGTTCAACCGTAATATTGACAGCTACAAGGACGCCCCACAAATATACATATATTGACATTTTTATTGCCCCTAATACTGTTATCTATTTTCTATAAACATAGTCATATTGTCTATTCTAGCTTAAGACCTTAATATTATGAATGCTTAAAAATGCTTAGAAGTATGATATTTCCCTATTGCTTGCAATATGAAGTGTGCTGAATACAACAAAAACAAAATAAAAAAATAAAAATTCAAGACACTGATTTACATAGCTATGAGATATTACTAAGATAACCACTTAACTAACTAACTATTGAATTCAACTGGATAACTATGTTGTTATTCCTACATTTATCAAGCTACAAAGTAGCAAGTAGAGTAGTGGCGAAACGAACGCAGCTAAACTATGTAATACTTTTATAATATTATATGAAAGAACTAATCGGATTGCATACACATAAAAATTGGTCGAATGTACATAATTTTATTAATTTAATTTTACTAATTTTAATTTTATTAATTTTCAAAATTAGTTACTTAATTTCAAATATATCGAAATATATTTCAATTTCAATGAAAATTCCTTAAAACTCTAAAAGTCGCCAAATTATTTTGGATTTAATCAAAGTTAGCCTTCTACCATGACGCCACTAACTTGGAGTTGAAGAATATAAATTTCTAATCTAATCATTAATTTTTCGCCTAAAAGTGTTATTTTCAGAAACTCTGCGTAATGTTAAGCTTTCTTGGCTTAGGCTCTCCTAGGTCATTAATAATCGACAGTATGAGTCTTCTCAAGTGACGTTGGCCTTTTGACAAAGAATTAGCTCTCTCTCTTCGTATAACTCTCATATGTATCATACTTTGTACGCTCGCTTTGAATGATGGATAATGTTGTGATGACTACGGGCTTGGTTACCTCTTAAGTTTTTCATAAAAGCAGGGAAAATCACCCAATACCTTTGATTATATGATAATTGATGGTCTTCGCATTTCCTTTCCTTGCTTTCAAAGAGGGTTTTCTAAGAAATAAAGCTTAATGAAAACTAGGAATCCGCTTCTTGCAGAGCATTCAGTTGGCACCCCTTCGGCTGAAGGTCTTAAGTAGGTATAGAAGACACCTTAGACTCATAGTTGCGGTATTAGAAATCGGAGGGAGTTTTCTTGTCCTCTTTCAGTTTACTTAGCGCTACCTCTCATTCATGCAAGCTCTGAATAACATTTGTGAGCTTCTTATCCTCTGTGCTATAGATCACTCTCTTTCCGGTGTAAAAAAAGACCAATAAATATACTGATCTCTGCTTTGGGTGTTGGCAGAAACAAGAGAATAAATAATATCTCAATACCTTCTTCTTCATTGATCCACTTTTACAAATCTTAAAAGGAATTGCAGGCTCTTACTTCTTCAACCACACGGCTGAACTACACATTTTCTATTGTATCTTATTCTTAATAGACCTTAGATGGACTCAAAGATATTCGTCGATATACCACACTACGGAATACATGTAGAAAAGTTTTAATAAATTTTCAAATATTTTTTCTCTATCACAAAGCATCTGATTGGAATTATCCATGTATTCTAATCTCGTGTTATTGCATACTTCCTTAACATTTGAACCTAACCTAACATTTCCTAAATATTTGGACAATTTTCTCTTCTTAACTGAGCCGTTGGTGCAGGTAATAAAAAGTTATCATTATTAAAACAACTCTCGGGACTTAAAATTGTCATCCAGTTGAAGAAAAAAACTTTTATTTTTCAATGCGAATGGAACGATAGCGAAATTTGGTTACAATGTTACTCTCAAGGGAGAATACCCCCTTTAGAATACCCCTTCCAGTTTAGAAATCAAATTTTGTGCAGTTTTTTTTTAATTTAAAAAACAAAAAAACCTTTCTAACATCCATTTTTTTATGGTGTCTTTATTGATATTTTAAGAACAGGTGTAAAAAAAAAAAAATGGCGCATTATGGTGACATTGATCCTGACTCTCCCGGAGGTCTGAAAAAAAAACAAAAGAAATTTTTAATCAATAAGTTATAGTCCCTACCTCAGGGAACACGAAATTTTTTTGTTTGAAAAATGGCGACTGCCTGAAAATAAAAATCATTTGCTACGCTCTTTTTTTTCGAAATTCCTGAATTTTTTTTAAATATTAAAAACAAAAATTTTGAATAATTTTGAAATTTTAAAATAATTTTAAATTTTAAAAATCATTTGGAGGATATGTTCTTAAGGGTCTAAAATTTAAACGTATGAAAAAAAAATCRAATTTTTCAAAATTCTAGAGCAAAATACCCCCTTAAGATATTCCCTGAAGAACCTAACCTACTAAAGATCGCTTTACATAAGCTTGTTGACTTGTATATTTACTCTTTGCTTCTTTTAAACAAGCTTTGTGCATCAAATTTTCTACTTCATCAACTATTCTAGAAGRTTTTAAAATTAGTGTTCCAATTTATTACGCTCCAGTGTCAACAGMCATTTAATTCCTACGAACTAAAAATGCAAATTAATTTCCACCATTTATAAGACAACAACTCATATTAAGTGYACTTGCCCATACACACCTCTAATGGACTTATTATTATTATTATTGGCCAGCCTATTGAAAAGTCTCTCTACATTATTTTTTAATATCCAAACACTCCCTTTCCTTCATTCATACTGGATTAATTGCTAATTGTACGCCCATAAAACAACAACACTTCGTATGAGTTCATTTTTCATTTGACTTAAGTTTATATTTTGATTGTGTTTTCACTTTTCACTCCCTCTCCAAGCTGTGCTTTCCTTGTCGTGTGCTTTTCAGTTAATCTTTAATTCATGATGATTAAATACTGTGTAGTGATTAAAATTGCCACAAACTAGAGGTGTGATTAATTTGCGTCACCAACTTGTCTATGTGTTCGTATGTAAATATTTCCATCTAAACGAATACAAAAACAAAAAGGCGGCGTAATTTATACATTTTGATAAAAACAAACATGTCTAGTGTAATCGGAAAGTTTTTACATTTTTATGGCCGCACTACATTGGGCGTTCACAGTGAGATATTTTAGTGTAAATATATGTGGATAATTAAAAATTATAAACAAAAGGTTTAAGCCGGCAATTAAATGAGTCAACATGGGGTTTTAATGGTTTGGAGTTTAGGACGGTGGCGTTGTGGGTTGAGTCTGTCACTTTTAAGTAGCAGGCTGGGAAACGCCTGATTTATCAGCTATTTATCATTTTAAAACAAAACATTTACTATATATATTTTTTTCCTCAAAAAGTAATAAACAACCAAAATAAACAGTACTCTACGAGCTTTTGACTTCACTATTTGAAGCTTTACGAGAAGTCGTGCGACTTTTTTTTTATCTTTTGTTTACAATTTTATCAGATGAACGAGGCACAAATGAACCGGCGAGCGATCTTACACTGAAAGAACAAGCTACTTTTTAAAATATCATGAGATATGTGCGAGTATATAGAATCCTTTGATAGTTTCCACAACTATGTTTTATTAGACTTTATGGGCTTCTCCGCGCTATCAATAGCACCGAGTGTCTTTGTGAACAGACTGGTATGGACGCCGGGCAAGAARTTGTAAAGCTGATGATTTAGCAAAGAAAGGCACCCCAGAAGCGCTATCGGTTGAATAGGAGCGGGTCGATGCTCCCACATCCTCTTGTGTTCCACTACTAAATAGCTAGGCTTTGTGGAAGCTTGGCTAGCGCTGGATCACCATTGGTACAAGGGCTGTCACAGAAGCCTTTAAAGGCCCAAGAGTGATCCAGTGATATCCTTGCCCTCATTAAGGTCATAGTTCCATTGGCGTCCATGCTGTGAGGTAAGGAGTCTTACCAGACGCCAAAGGAATACATATAGCAGTCCGCGTGCGATCTTCGATCAGCCATCTAACCTAAACTTACGTAACCTTATGGACTCTATGTCAAGCCCTACCGTTTAAGCAAGACCTACGAACATTCCTTGGCTAGGAAAAATAAGAGTACTTGTTTCGATATTATTAACCAAGTTGTTGAGCTGTGAGCAAGCTGAAAAATTTTCGTTCAAAAGGCAGATTGAAAGGTGTAATAAAAATTGCAGCCCTGCCTTCCATGAGTCTTGAATCGAAAGCACTTTTCGCTAGACCATCATCTTCCATGCATATGATAAGATTTAACCAGCACATTCATTGGATTTTCTTATGCTTTGCTATATCCATATCGTGGTAGAGTTCATACAGTTTATGATTCTATTATCTTCGATACCCATTGCCCACGCGGATGGCACCAAAGACTTGGCGGAGAACAGTTCTCTCATACACTTATGCTCCAAGTGCTTTCTTATCTCGTTTGCACCTGAGGTAATTTTGAGGAATGGTGTCGAATTGACAGTCCTTGGTCGTAAAAAAATTCGAGTTCATTCTGATTACTTAGCTCCGACTTTGCTAAGAACGGCTCATCTCGCGTCATCATCGTTCATATTACTGCGCTGTAGAATATGATGCAGAAGGTTCTGCTTCTCAATTGCTTATCGATCCCAAAGTAGCACTTGTTGGCAAGAGTTATTCTGCGCTAGATCTCCGGACCTAGATTGTTGGTGAAATTTATAATGGTTTCTAGATATACAAAACCCTCCAGTGTTTCCAGTTTACAGCTGTCAACAGTGACGTGATTCTTAAGACGTGAGTCATTTTAGTGTGCGGTCTCTTAGTACTTTGTCTTGCCATCGTTCGCCACTAAGAATAAGATTAAGTTCAGATGAATTATATATTTTTGGGTTTAATTTAACAAGAAAGCACGAAGATTAATGAAATTAAGTAAATTATTTAGATAAATCAAACGTGACAATGTTAAAATAATTATTTTTTCATTAAAAACGAAAAACCCAAAAAAAGTCTCCGCGTAAAAAACCAAATGTCTGACCATAATCCCCAGTAGACTCGTGATACTCTACTTATTTCGCAATAGGGAGACTTACCGCTGGCTTACCCGCTTACCCGCTTACCCGCTTACTAAGCCATGTGTGCACGCGCTTATATATTCGACCGTTAATTGAATAGTGATGGATAGGTTATATGCCGTTAGAAACGCTATTTGCTATTATTTTCTTCTATAGGCCGATAGACATACACACATATGTACGCTAGTATATATCATCAATTTTCATTTACGAGTAATTATTATGCGCAAGGCAAAATACGTAAAGTTCAGCAGCTGTCTCATAGGACAAGCGGACACTGAACCCAATAGTATAGCCCAATAGCCCAATAGACGGGCTTAGTTGCGCTAATAGCTACATATGTAACTGTCAAGAACAAGAGAGGTATTAAAAATAATTGAGAAAGTTGAAAAAGGCAATGTGGTAACCAGCAAATGGCCGGCAGACTGGCGCTACTATTGATCCTTAATTACAATTATTTATTWATTTATTTCGTAAGAAAGTTTCGGTGCAACGCAATTTAATACTTTTTTTTATATCTGTTGAACGATAAGGTTGATTTAATTGAAAAAAAAAAAACAATAAAAAAAAAATTGCCGGAAGCGTTGGCTGAAGTGGTAATTGATCGCTGATTTGGGTGTCGACATATTTTTCAATTTCAATAGTTGAGTTCGCTCTTGCTTCCAACGAAAATGTAACAACAATGACAAGGCGCAAAATAAGAAGGACTTTAGTCCAGAAAAATGAGTAAAAATCTAAGGGGTGTTCTTTATAGCTTCACGGTCGAAATTTCCAATTGCCTGAGCTGTTGGATAAAAATTAAGTACACTTTTGGCACACAGCCTATCTATAATTGAAATCTTAATCGCGTCAGAGTTTTGCTTTAAGTCTTGCAAAACTTATGAGTCGTTGCGATAATAATTTAGAGAGGAGACGATTACTTAGTTGCTTAGTAGCGTTTAATAGCATTCAATAGCTGTCTTTGATTCGACCAGCGTTACTCTCTAGCGAATCGAACATACTATACAGATGCTCAAACAAACGGGCAGCATTTAGGATACAACTCTGCGCTACAATGTTATGATTCTAATAGTGTTCAGATTCCTTCTTAGTGACAAAAAAAAAAAAGAAAAACAAAAAAAACATATTTTTTTCGCATTAGCAAAACGTTGCAGTATCCCTTTATTTTTCTTTTCTATAAATAACTAGAACTGGTTTTAAGTTTTAAATTTTACACATATCAGCAAAAAAGTATTTTTTATTTTCCTTTGTAATATGAGTCAATTTACAACCATGAGACTGAGAAAAATATGTAAAATATAACTTGGTAATACTTAAGATGGCGGCATTGCCACTTATTCTCTTGGCACAATAGAACTTACGAGGTGTGTTCAAAAAGTATCCCGAATTTCGATTTTTTGTGGCGTTATGTTGGTAGTCATGTCTCTCACTTATGCCGACAAGCTCGGCCATTTTGAATTTTCATTTAATTGTTCACAGCTGCTTGTGCAAGCAATGCACCTGTATCAAATTTTGTGTGAAAAACGAAATTAAGTGCGCGGATGTATTCCGAATATTGATTGTGGCATACCGAAGCAACGTTTATCGGTGGTATAAAATGTTCTCAGAAGGCCGAGAAATGTGACAAAAATTGGCTCTTGCACCACGATAACGCCCCTGCTCACACATCGTTGCTYGTGCGCGACTTTTTGGCCAAAAACAACACACTAATGATGCCGCAGCCACCGTATTCCCCAGATCTGGCCCHCTGTGACTTTTTCTTGTTCCCTGAACTGAAGAGGCCCATGAAAGGACGACGTTACGCTTCTCTCGACGAGATAAAGACGGCATCGAAGTAGGAGCTGAAGAAGATAAAAAAAAAATGATTTTTTGAACTGCTTTGAAGATCGGAAAAACCGTTGGCACAAGTGTATAATATCTCATGGGGATTACTTTGAAGGCGACAAAATAGATACCTATTCATGAAAAAATAAATAATTTTGAAAAAAACACAAAACTCGCGGTACTTTTTGAACACACCTCGTAGGTCGCGGTGCAATCCTCATTTTTGTATCTACTCTTTTGCGCAATTTCAATTCGATGACTGTCTTGTTACTTTTACGCGTTTTTTTCTTTTTTTCTTGGCAATAGAGCAGAGAAATGGCGAATCGAAGGCAGCTAGTGATTCTTAAACAGACTGAGTCCGATATATGTATGCTTTGGAACCAATTAAATACTACCAACACTCACAGCGGCTATTTACCCAGCTCTTTTCTTTGCTTTGAAACTTGACCTTGCCTAAGTAAAATGCCGGTTCCAGCACCACCGAAGCAGAAGGCGACTATTTTAAATAAATAATTTGATACAAAATTTGGCATACATCTTTTCATCTCCAAGAATTTTCTCGTTTGTCGGAATCGCCAATATCAGTCTACTATAACATATAGCAGTCACACAAATTGCACACTCAAATTCAGTTCACGTGTAGAAGACTTCCCTATTTGAAAAAGTCTATTCACGAAGTTTGGCCTGGATTATTATTCAAAGCGGCGCTACGTTCTGCTAATAAACCATTCCAATCGAGCAACCAAAGCATATAGCTGTCATACAAACTACTTGATCTAAATCGCATTCCTTTTTGGAAAATTTTTGTAGTCTAAAAATGATACATTCTCTCCTAATTGCCTACCATTTATTCATGAAAATTTCCAGTAATTGACATTTGCAAATAGGCCGCAATGCATGTGTGCCTTACCCCGATTGCAGTGAACGCATTATTGCCATCTAACCGCTAAGTGCTCGCCCCTGGAACCGTTAATGTCTTCCGTTTTGCGTTAACCGAATGATTGACATAAAATTTACGTCTTCACAACATTGAAATTGTCAGCTTGTCGCCTTCGCGCATGTAATTGAGTGTCGTGCACTTGGCAACTCTGTGAGTGACAGGTTCACAGCGCTTTCCAATGCAGCGCAAGTGATGCGCAAGGGACAGCTATACAAATATACTTTTATAAATATGTTTTGTCATTGTTGTTGTTGCCATTGTTGTTGTCGTCATCGGCGCACACAACACGCAATCAGTGCCTTAAGTAAAAGCGTAACGCGTAACGACACCAACATTATTGTCAATAATAATAAGAATTTTTCATGCCTTGCCGCGTTTTTATATTTTCCGCTCGTGTTTTATATTTTTATATAAAAAAATATTTCGCCATTACACCGCGAGGTTTTTTCTTTATAACTCATCACAAATTTCATGTGGGACGCTTTGGCTTGCCGTGTAGGTGTATTTTAGGAGGGCTATTAGTAGCAAGCTTCTTCGTGTCGCCGCCATCACCCGGATCACTAGGCATCCTCACGTGTTTACCTTTATAGATGTGTATGTATGTCTGTAGGTATATATGTATGTATGTATGTATGTGTGCATGTATCAGCCGATCGCCCAAGCAACAACAATAAGCGGCCAACGAGAAATTCATTCATTCGTTCTCTGCAGTTATTTATTCATCACACTCCAACGGTCCCAGCTGCTCGGTAGACAATAGATGGCGGCCACTCCCGCTTAGTCAAACTGTCGCCGTGGCTCGTTTGCGTGGTGACAAAGGTGAGTGGAAAAGTTTAACTCTAGAGTCTCGAGTCTAGACTCAGTTACAGCCATATACAAGTACATACATATACAATTGATATACAAATATATGTCACGGCCTAGTAAATTTACAGATTTTCTCTATTGTCGCAGACTTATTGTCGGCGTGAATCGCTCCAAGCTAAAACGCTTAATTGTACGTCGTTTTATTCAGCTTTTATTGTTAATATTTGTATATTCAATTTATTTGGGTACGCTCTGGCTTCCAATGGTCAGTTGTGGAGTGTGCGTGATGCAATTACGGGGTGTGAGTCTTCATTACAAATTGGTTTTTCTAGAAAAAAACGACAAAACTTCAACTCCTGAAATGTATTTGAATAGTACTGTCGAGTTCAAGGTCCGTTGAAAATCCTCGTCTGTAGAGATTTGGTAGAACCGCCTTTTAAAAGAAAAAAAAAAATAATAATTAAAGTTCTCAGTAGATATGATAAATCAACAAAGGATTTGTAACTCGCTTCTAATAGTTTGACAATTGGATCTATTTTGATTTATTACATCGTTTGAGTACTAAACTTAAACTTTCTTATATAGATTTATTTTCCAAAGCGTCTGAGACAAAGTGATCAACATATAGCCACCACGAGCTTTCAAAATCACGTCATCCCTATTGGTACACGCTGTAGAAATAACTTTAAATTGGAGGTGATAAAACCCACTTTAAATATGAGAGTAATGGTGAAAATTCTATTTTAATTTAACAATGTTTCACAATTATCGATAACAAATGTCGATATATATTTCAAGCATATTCCCTTTTTTGCGAAACATGTCTGAAAAGTTGAAGAATACAGTATGATTTTATTAATGTATAAAATTATATATTTTTATAGAAATTCCTCAAATTTAAGGTAGTAATAGATTGATTATTTTTTATAAAATCAGAAATTTTTTAAGACACAAAAGCGTTTGCTTGAACAGAATTATAGCTTTTGTTTACTTATCGAGTAATTCAGTAAGCATATCGATTAATTTAAAAGTTATCGATACATAATTAATGGATAAGTAGATTTTTATTAAAATATTTTTAAATAATATCTATCAAAAAACCCTTTTATAGTTTAACATAATAAAAAATTATATTATCGATTAATTCAATAAACCATCGATGTGTAATGAATCGATAACTCGATTACTATTGTAACATTTAACGTTATTAATAAAAAATAGATGTTTTTCCAATTTCAAGCATTTTTTTGCATGACCGCTTCCTTCTACTACGCTGTTCTCTAACCGAGAGAAACCTAGTTAATTAAATTAATTAAATACTCTTAAACAAAATTTTATTTAACAAAAGATTAATTAAAATGATCGACTGTTTACAAAATTTATTGACACGTGTTACGAAATAAAATTATCGATTAATTCAAAATATTATCGATGTATAATTAATCGATAAGTCGATTATTATTGTAAATTACTAAAAAAACTTTTAAAAATACATTTTTTTTAATTTATCATGAAATTAATTAAAATTTTCGATTATTCAAAAAAAATTGTTTTTTTTTTATGTATTATTGTTATTCATTCAAATAAGTGTTTGCATGACTTCTCCTCGTTGCTGTATCATTTTCTAGCCGAAAAAAAACTTAGTTTTTTGGTTGACTGAACCCAACATCGGTTATAAATGTCACATAAATGCAAAAATATGTTTTTTATTTACTTATCGACAAATTATTCTAAGTAACCGATCGTTTTCAACTATTATCGATAAATAATTTTTTCTATTTAATTTAATAGATACTCATTCAAATAGGCTTGTTGCTTACTTTCACTTTGTTTTTATGGGTATTTAAGATTTATTAACCGAAAGAAACTTAATTTTGTTGATTAAGCTTGACAACGGTCTTAAAGATTACAAGTATTGTTGTTTTTACTTATCCTCAAATTATTAAAATTAATTTTTTTTAACTAATTTAATTAATTTTAATTTTTAATAATTAATTAATTTTATAATAAATTATTTTAAATTAATTTTAATAATTTTAATAAAATTAATTTTAATAACTTATCAATATTTAATTTATGGAAATATTTTTTTATAGTTTTAAAATTGTTTGACAAGCCCCTCCCCGCAATTGCACTGTTCTTTAATCAAAAGAAACTTAATTTGTTCGATTAAGCTTAACAACGGTCTTAAATTGCTGCTAAAAGTTAACCTCCAACTTGAACAGTTAATATATTACAGAATGCATATGCTTAGTTGCTCTTATGCTACTCAATTTAATTAGCAACTTGACAACAGAGAAAATGTAAATAACAAAGCTTTTAGCTTTTTATCGATAATGACTATGTTGATTACCATATACACATATGTACATATCTGGATAAATATAAATACATATGTATGTCTAAACAACTAGTTTATCAACACGGATCCAAATGCTTGATCTGTTGGTAAGTAATATTATCTCCGGAAAATGATTGAAATACGATAGCTGTTCCATAAGTCAGTGTCAAATATATCACGACAGAAATTTCGACATTTTAATTTAGAGCAAAACGAAAGTCTACAGATAGTTGGTACGGCTCTTGAAAATATTGTAGAGTTTTTTCATCATCATCCAAATCCAAGCTTCCAATTATTATTTGCAGTCTTTCTGTATGAGTATCGACCGTTCAGTAAACCGTAATGGACCACCGATTGCAATCTGAACCTGTTGTTGTTCAGGCAGCATCATACTCTAAACTTTTGCTAGGAGCTTCACTAAAATAATAACGAGGTCAATAGAATCTAGTTTTAAATCAAACCATCAGAGTACTTACAACATATCTTCTTTTCTAAAGCAGAGATATCTTATACGATTGACTTTGTACAAAAGGGACCCATCTAAGAAATCTTGAGTATACAATTTGGCATAGAATTAAATATGATTATATTATAATATTAGCAAACCGCGCATCTTGTCATCTGAGACACCGTATCTATCATTGTAACTACCTGCAAGTGTGACACCCATCACCGACCTCGCACAATATTAGTTCAGTTGCTGTTTACTTTATTTTATTAATTCTTATCACACCTCAATAATTTGAAAAAATATTTATACTTTCCTGCAATAAACAGAATAATTAATATTTTTACTCCATACAATATTTCGTTTTCACTCCAAAAATAACCCAAAGCTCTAGGGGTCCACATATTGTTGTTATTACAAAATTTATTGAAATTGTTTGTCAATATTTGTACTTGCAAGGGGTTATCATGCGCCAACTTAATAAATGTACATACATGTATTTCCATAGCCGTATCTGGCTATTTACATACATTTAAAGTTGCCACTTAGCGTACAGTGATCTGATAAGCTTGAGATCATCTCATAAATAATGACAAAGTACTGACAAATTTTCACACGCTCCAATCAGTCACGTGTTGGCTAAATCGCGCGACAAGTTTTGAATAATTTATTTGTAGCTTCTGTTTAAATAGTAACTGAAGCTGTGCGTTTTTGTAGTGTTCTCTACGAGCATTTAGTAACAGATTGCTGAACTGAGACCCGTAAGACGTGGATAAAATAGTAAAGATAAAATTGGTGTTACATATGGTTATTGATACCGATCTTATAAAAAAACGAGTAGATTTTAACAGATAACTTGTGCGAAACTTGTCTAAAGTTCTTTTGTTGGGATCTGTATATTTTCTCTCTGTCTTTTTTTACATCATTTTCAACTACATCAAATGGAAAGAAGGTCCTCTAAATAGCCATAAAAAGTCATAAAATATAATGGCATTCAAAAACACAAAAAANAAAAAAAAAAAAAAAAAAAAAAAAAAAAAAAAAAAAAAAAAAAAAAAAAAAAAAAAAAAAAAAAAAAAAAAAAAAAAGGATCATACATAACTAAAATGGATGAAAAAGTTGTGAATATGCCGTAGAAATGTAATTGAGTAGAGTTTTTATAGAAAAAGTTAAAACAGGGTTTTCATACCCTACAAAAGTAGCCTTTTGGCGTTTCTCTTCACTAAGTTTTGACATTTCATCATGGAAAGATATACGATCCAACAATGAGTCAAAATTATTAAAATTTACAACTTAAATTGGGGATCAGTGGCCACAACTTTAAGAGCGCTACGTCAATTTATGGTCGTCATAATCGTTCTGTGAGAACAACAATTAAGCGTCTAGTGGAAAAATTTGAATCCACAAACACAGCATAAAATGTTTCCGTGCCAATGAGACAAAAAAGTGCATCCAGTGTCGCGAATATTGCTCCAACTACTGCAACAATTGAGTAAGACTGAAATATCTCACACGTCGTACTCAAGCGATGGGCTTCTCTGTGACGTTGTAGTGAATTTCGGGAAGGGATCTTGGCCTACATCTTTACAAGATCAAACTTACGCAAGAACTGAAGACGCTTGACTACCAGATTCGTCACATGTTCGCGAATTGGGATGAGCAACTTCAGCGATGACTCTCATTTTCTGTTGAATGGCTTCATCAATATGCAAAATATGCGTTATTGTTCAGGCAGCAATCCACACGTACTCCATGAGTCACCATTGCATCTCGAAAAAATTACATTTTGGTGTGGTTTATAAGCCGGCGGCGTCGTTAGGATGTATATCTTCTGTGATGATCAAGACCGGGATGTTACTGTCAATGGGAATCGCTACAGCTCAATAAAGTCCCCAAATTTATTTGGCGCGAATTGGATGATATGAACTTGGAAAATACGTGGTTCCAACAGGGCGGCACCACAAGCCACACAGCGAATGTCACAATGGATTTATTGAAAACCAAGATTGGTGAACGTGTTATCTCACGAAATGGTTCAGTCAATTGGTCGCCTTGCGCATGCGATTTGCCGCCGTTAGACTATTTCCTGTCTAGGTCAACAAGCCATCGACGATTGATGAACTTCGTACGAATATCGAACTTGAAATGGCAGCAGTATCGGTATTGGTAGTATTATGCTCGGAAACCGTCGAAAATTGGGTTCAGCGTCTGGATTTCTGCAAACGTGTCCGTGGTGGTCACGTAAAAGAAATCGAGTTCCATCCTCTTAACAATCCAATATCCATAATTTAAAAGTCTATTAATATCTGCTACGCCTAAAAAAGCAATGAAGTTCAAATGCAAATGGAATTGAATTTTTATATATATATATTTTTTTTTTGTATGTATTTACATCTTAATTTAGTCATTTAGTAAATTATGCAAATAATTATAAATATCGAAAAGTTGCGTTTGTTAATCGACTCAATTAAGTGCTCGAAACGCCCATTTATCCCCAATATTATTTAGTTGTTCTGAATTCAATGCGAGATTCAGAATGTATGGAGTAGTTGAACACTTGGCTTGATTCCGGAAAAAAAAATTTTCCTTTCTTCTAAATACATTCAATCACTGAGTTCAAGGCAACAATTGAACACTCTTAAAATAAATGCTTCAAACGTATTATATAACAGCTTGAGCTTGAGCATTTAGTGTATTAATTATATTAATTATTTTCGTGCACTTAATAATAGACGCTACTGGGGTTATTGACATGAGAGAGTCATAAATATATCACTGTTAAGTTTCAGAAATATGAATAAATGCTAAATATAGTGATTATACAAATAGTTATAGCTACAAAGCATTTAGTTACAAAGTCTCAATTTGCAAATAATAAAAAAAAAACATTAACTACTTCTGCACCGAAGCTATAATACCCTACACAAATACAAAAAATCCATACAAGAATTTGATATTGATTGTTCAATTTGTACCCGATCTGAACAATTTCTACGGGAATGGCACCATTAGCTAAGACATAAACCCATACCAAATTTAGTGCACATATCTCGTCCAAATCGAAAGTTTTACTTACTAACACTTAATTTCGATCGTTCAGTTTGTATGCTAGGTACATTTCTGAGTGATCTTCGGAAATTGCACCATTATCTTAGACAACAAAATATTTAAATCCTTATGGATGTTGCAAGTTCGTGGCAAACGTAATATAAGCTGTTCTGGGTATAAAAATATCGTTACGCGGCAATATGTTATAAATATGGGTTAAAAGATAAGCTTTAACGCTTTATTTCCACTTAACGTAAGTAATCAATAACTATTTTTAGTGTTTACTGTAATGGTGTTATTATTCTTTCTTAATGGCGATAATTGCAAAATGACAAAGTTCAGCAGTTTTTGCAAACTCTTCATAAGAAATGATTACAAACTTTTTGCCCATAGTGTCGGTTTTTAATAAATGCATATGATTATTATATCATATGTGGGGTGTATGCTGTTAATGTTCGATAAATATAATATTATATTAACATATCACAGTGCACGTATTTGAGATCAATAGTTCAAAAGTAGCACGAGGATTGCATGTGGTTATGTTAGACAATGACCGATTACTCATTTCGCGTCTATCTCACCAAACGTTTCAGCAAGTGACGTTGTACTTTGATTACTTATATGAGAGCGAGACATATGTATGTTTACTTATATTATATATACATATGTACATCTGTTATATTACATTGTCGTCTGCCGTGATTGATTGTACGATTAGATAAAGTTTTTTGACAAAATTTGTTTTTGTGACGTCAAATGCGAATACACTGTGAGCGCCACACTAGCCGAAACATTAAATTTTATTTTAATTAAAAGCCCCATTTCTTTTAATTGAGTCATAAATTGTCTTATATACGTTTTATGTAACGCAAAATGCACCTACTAACTATATTAGCTTTTCTAGTATGGCGTCACTGAAACAGCTGATGATGTCAATATGCTGAAATCTCGTAATACCAATAACTGAAGTACAGGTATTTTTTTTTTTTTTTCGTTGTTTTTTAATAGAATACTTTTGAAGGCATTTCAGACAATACCTTAATTTAGTCAATTAGCAATTTTGAACTGATTGACTCAATTACTGAAAAGTTTTTATATAATTATATCTGAAAGAAGTAATTGCAGTACAAACAAGTAAGGAAGGGCTAAGTTCGGGTGTCACCGAACATTTTATACTCTCGCATGATAAAGTGATAATCGAGATTTCAGGCGTGGTTGTGAACCGATTTCACCCATATTTGGTACATGTCATCAGGGTGTTAAGAAAATATTACATACATTTCATTGAAATCGGTGGAGAACTTCCTGAGATATGGTTTTTGGTCCATAAGTGGGCGACGCCACTTTATAGAAAAAGCCTGGATGCAGCTCCCTTCTGACATTTCGTCCGTAAAATTTAATGTTTCTGACGTTTTTTGTTCGTCGGTCAACGCACTTTTAATGATTTTCAACATAACCTTTGTATGGGAGGTGGGCGTGGTTATTGTCCGACTTCTTCCATTTTTGAACTGTATATGGAAATGCCTAAAAGAAACGACTCTGTATAGTTTGGTTGATATAGCTATAGTAGTTTTCGAGATATGTGCAAAAAAGTTAGTAGGGGGCGGGGCCACGCCCATTTTTCCAAAAACAGTTACGTCCAAATATGCCCTTCCCTAATGCGATCCTTTGTGCCAAATTTTATTTTAATATCTTTATTTATGGCTTAGTGGCATACTTTATAGGTTTTCGGTTTCCGCCATTTTGTGGGCGTGGCAGTGGGCCGATTTGCCCATCTTCGAACTTAACGTTCTCATGGAGCCAAGAAATACGTGTACCAAGTTTCATCATGACATCTCAATTTTTACTCAAGTTACAGCTTGCACGGACGGACGGACAGACAGACATCCGGATTTCAACTCTACTCGTCACCCTGATCACTTTGGTATTTATAACCCTATATCTGACTCTTTTAGTTTTAGGACTCACAAACAACCGTTATGTGAACAAAACTATAATACCCTCTTTAGCAACTTTGTTGCGAGAGTGTAAAAATGATTTATTCAGCAAAATTAATTTAAGGGATTACAATTCTTTGTACGGGTAAAACAGCATTTTTTCAACCATTTTTACTCATAAAAAAATAAATTATATAGTAAATATTTTATTATAGTACACTGTTAATAAAGAAATACTTTAATTTTTGGGAAAAAAATATCTTAAACTTGGCTATTGCGACGCCATTTCTGGTGACCTCTCGGAAAAAAGGAGCGTAGGTAGGAAAACTCCTTACACGATCTCACAATCTATCTATACGAAGTTTGCAGACACCGTTTTATTATTAAAATGCCCGTTAGTCTACATAACATCACCTCTCAATAGGCTATACATACAGGGGCAGAACTTACGACTCATCCATAAGTTGGTGATTACAAAAGAGCATTGAGCATTTGGCAGGTAAATTAGTTGTGGGCAGAGATTTATCAGCTTTTAGATCAACTAAGACTGAAAAAAAAAACTCAGTTCTTAAAAAAAAACCACTTTGTGAATTTTTTGGTTCAAATTCCATGTGGCCCTCCATCACCCCTGCGATGTTCTACAGGTTATATCAAACATTTCTACTTTTTTGTCTGTGATGACTAAAATCCAACTAATTGACAGGAAACTGAATTATTTTTCGCATCATAAGTTGTCATCATCTGTATTTAAAGTCTCTTATGTACCGTTAATACTGAGTAAAAGCAGCAAAGCAGACGTCAAAATATGGGTTAAACTCAACGCATAATGATATGTTTAAGTATTAGCCAGACATTCAACCCACATATGTATGTATATATATATATTTATACCTTCGCCGAGATGTTTAATTTTATATACTGTTAAATATTTATTTATGATGTTGAATGAAAAACCGTTAACGCCATCGAATATTGAACTTGTACACGTAAATTATGTTTAAAACGCCTCATTGACTGTCACGGCCCACCGGGTAAACCAGTCAAAACCACAAACCCGGCCGCTCGACTGACGGAGAGGCCAACACACTGACTGGCCGACCGACTGTTAGGCGTGACGTCAAAGTTTAAAACGACGAGCGAAGACATCCCGCTTCGCTTGCGCTTCGTTGAACTGTGTGGAGTTGTGGAGTTAAGCGCTACTAAGCGGTGCTGAGCTGAGTTTAAGGCAAACACTAACGCGATTCGTTTGACGCATGGCCTGCCTGTTGTTGGCATACAAAATGAAAATAACTAAATAATAATGAACAAAAATACGTTCTAAGAATATGAAAACATATTTATTTATATATGTACACAAATATCTATGTCGCATTACTTTATGTTGTCTCTGCTAAAGGAAGAAGTAATTCTTCACCGAATTTTTAAGCTGACGCAATATTACTGGGGTAGAAATAGCTTTATATGTGTTCGAGTTCGACTTTTCTATGGCCCATCTATACTTGAAATTTCGAACCGTCTGGTTGCCACGTGAAACCCTGACCTGATAATTTAATAATATATCATCTTTACTCAGTTGAAGGAAGACCAGGAAAAAAATGGTATTCAAGCAATAAATTTTCAAGCTTAAGCCTTTGTAACAAGTCGAACTTCAATAATTGTATAACAGGTATAGTGTCGAAGAGTACAAATACTGAATTGACCAAGGTCCGAATATGTTCATTTCTATAATGTGGGTATACAGTGAGACATAAAAATTGGTTCAAGCCCCATTAATCCTCAGCAATCGCTTTTTCGAAAAAGCTGTTGGCCAGCCTTAGAAACGGCGAATATAAAGCATAATTTACATTGCTCTCATTATAAATAGTTAAAAAAAATTACATTTCCGACAACTTCCGATCCTAGTTTTGTTACTCGAATCACATTATACGCTGAAAGCTGTTTTGCTTCAAAGGACGTGTTGTGAGATTTTGCTGGAGTTAAATCAGAGATCAGATTTGGATTTCTTTTCGTTTATAACTATTTGAAAAAAAATGTCGTGAAATTTTCACTGAAATTTTTGATTTTTTTTTTTTTAAATGTCTGCCAAAAACTCAAACTTCTGCTAGTTTTTACCCTGCATCACAGTTCTAAATTAAGGCTTTAACTAAAACATTTATTTTCTCACTATAGATGTTTCTATAGATCCTTCTATGTTATCCTGCCAACGCAGACGCATATTTATTTCGTTTAAATTTTTTTTTCAAAATTTCAGAATTTCTTTGTTAATGGTATATGTTTGTAACAACAATAAGTTTTAATAAAATATTTAATTTTTATACGAAAAGAAATTGATGAAACAAGGCTGTATTTACACGAGGAAACCCATGTAACCCCTTAAGATATTTACTTTTTCGAGCTTTACTCAAATTTTGTGTGATTTTTCTTAGGTTCTCCTCCAAAAGCTGGGCTATATTAAGCCGTTTTGCTCTGAACTGCTGTTGGTTTGGTTTTGGAAGTTTTTTGTAGTGGGCGTTGCTCGCTGAAAGTCCACTTTTTTGATATTTTTTAGTATTGGGGATCCATTTCGAGTTCCTTACTTTTTTTTTTTAACAGAAAACACGATAACTTGAAATATATGTATCTAGTCCTTAGGATACGATATCACAACCCATCTGCAAGTAGTTTAGTTACTATATTGAGGTTACTGTGGTCGGTCCAAAATCCAACCAAATTCAAAAAATATTTGATTAAAAATATTTCAATAAAAATATTTCAATAAAAATTTTTCAGAATACGCGATTCGACGCGTACTTAGCTCTCCCTTACTTCTTTCACAAATATTTGTATTTATGTTGCTTTGGAAAGCAATATGTGCCTGCACACACACTTGTCACTACAAGGTCTAGATGCCTAACATACGTTATACATATGTATGTATATTTGTATCTGTACACATTAGCTATGAAAACTTGAAAACTTTGCTCGCTTAACCAAGAACAGCAGCAAAATTCATCAGCACAGAGGAGCAAATAAATGTTAGCTTAAATAAACATATCAGTATGACAGTCAGAGCAGCATTTTCGTCAACGCCAGCTCATACACTCATATACTCATACACATATACACACATGCATACACACACAGCGAAAGTGAAAGAGTTGCACAAACAAAAGCTATTGGATGTTTACCGCTAACGAGATGTAACGCACTCGCTTGACATTGTCACCGCTGAGCTGGCGGATTCTGCTGAATAATTGATTTGGCTGCCTGCGCCACTGAATTGGTCGGCTTTAATTGGTCGAATCGTGCACTTTTGGGCGTGTTGATTACTCGTGGTCGCTGTGCGGCATGACAGACGGCGACGGCTCTTGCAGGCGTTGTTTATTTTCGTTATTCATATATTTACTTGTTTGCTTTAGTTTCACATACGCAGGCGGCTGCTGCTTCTTTTGCGCTGCCTTCGTAACAAGCTGACAGCGTACTCATTTCCTTCGTTGCTTTTTTCCGCCATTTCAGCAATTAATTTTTTTCAGCCGCATTGGTTTTTTTTTAACTCGTGTCTACGCATGTGAGAGCTCTAAATTTTTTTATTGCGTCGTACGAATGCTGTCGCGCGACTTTAAACAGCCGATGTATTTATGATATGCTAATTGTAAGCGCTGTAATTATCCGTAGACCATATAATGGGCGTTTTAATGCATTACGAAGCTAGACTTTATGGTCGGAATACAGTGAGAGAAATCGGTGGGAATTTTATAAATTGAGAAGGTATGAAATAATAAAAGACTCTTTTTCGTGGCGTATGTAAGACTCTTGGCAAGTATTGAGCTAAAAATCTTGAATGCGTGAGAATGCATACAATATCTGTAAGATCCCGAAGCTTTATCTCACAAGTTTTGACCCTCTTTTATTCGCGCGAAACCACTGAATTTATTCACGGCTTTGAAACACTCGGCTTAAGAAACCGTTCATCCAAAAGCGCGGAATTGTGTATCTGGACACTAAAAATCTTCCTTATACAGACGTTTATCGCATTAAATTTGGTATATTTTTAAGATTAGTTAGGTATTTGGCTTTTTGGTATTGGTATTGAGATGGTTTCGGGCTAAGCATATGTATAATATCAAATATCGGACATTTGAACTAGTTAGACTCTTACTTTGCTGTATAACATCAAACGAAGCCAACGAATACCCCGATATTACATAAATCGTGCCGATCTTAACAAGCGATAAATCTAATAGCCACCTGTTTCCGTAATAGGAGATAGTTAAAACAGCGTCGAATCTGCTAGAACCTTCTCCCTGCTCATGAAATTTACAGATCTACTCGACATGTGCAGGAAATCTGTCTCTTGCAAAGCTCAATTTGGTCATATTTTTGGGGGTTTTGGGAAGCTATGACGAAGAACCACGTAAATCAACTGATGACCAACGGGTCAATAAAGTAAAGGAATAAGTGCTTGGTAATCGACAGAGATCTTTTTGGCTGTCGGATGTGTTTCGAATCTATGTCTACAGATCGGAAACAGACGATCAATCGGCCGAATATCGTGAGAAAGGTGAGGAGAAACCGAAAAAACCACGTCAAGCAGGTCAAAAAACAAAGCTATTTTGACAGTTTTCGTCGATTTTTGACATGTGGTGCACTCTGAATTCTTTTCGACCGGCTGTCGGAACTGTCAAGAAGGAATAACCGCTCCGGCCAATCGTGTTGAGTCAATTGAACCGATTACACGTGAATCGCTACACGCATTAAAGGCTATTCCGCAAATTGACTCGAGGATTGGAAAAAAATTTAGCCCAATATATTGACGCCAGGAGGTATTACTTTGAGGGGAACAATATAGATTTTGAAGAATATATTAAGAATTTTAAAATTAAAAAAAAGTCTTACTATTTATATTTGGAGGCTTCGTTATTAGAACATAATTACTATGGATTATATTTGTGGAAGCATAAGAACCTTTAGAAAGTTCTGTTCGGTCTAAGTGGTTAGGTTTGAAACCCGACTTCCTTTCTCGACGCAATAATAGCAGGAGTAAGATAAACCAATAAACGGGAAAAACTCATGTAGAACGGCTGTAGTAGTCTTAATACTATAATAACACTATAACGACTTTTAGGCAAATGAGAAATTAATTTAGTATACGAAACAATTTGAAACGTAAAGGTAGCTGGAGATAACGTTTTTGTGGTAAAGTTGGGTTAGGTAGAGTATAAGCCTGGCTCAATATGGATATTTCACGAATAACTTTCAGCCTGTGTTAGTGTTTGCGCTAGTGAAGCAATGTCCGAACTTGTTACTTGATAAGAACTATTCGATTAGCGGGCTTGATTGTTTTTCAGTGTAACTAACTGAGTTATACGAAACTAATAATATTGGACTCAGTACTAATGTTCTGATCAAGCATTGCTTTGAAGCGTGGTTGATGGCGTTTATGTGTAACTAACTGCGTTATACGATACTAAAGGTACATATACATATATGTATGTATAGATATGTATGTATGTATATAGTTTGGTTATATTACACTTCATATAAAGATTCTTTCTAACCTTACTTTACTTCGTCGGTTTACAAATTGCAATTTGAGTTTTGCTGAGTACCCCTGTGTTCATGTAAAAAAATGTTCAGGGAGAAAAATCCATTTTTTCCAGATTTTAGCCGTTGAGTTTGTGGCCGTGACATTAAATCGGTTTTAGAAACTCACTAATACTTGCTCATAAAGCTATAAATATACTTACATACATACATTTTTAATAGTTCGCGCCAGTGTTTGTGAGTGAAGGGATTCCCCATTCTTCTTCGCGCCACTACCGTCCTTTTTGACAAAAAAAAAAAAAATATATAAAAAAATTAATTAAATATGTAAATGTTATTTTCGCAGTTTTATTTATTACATTTTCTGCTTATAAGTATGTATGTATACATACACACTTTCTGATCACATTTTTTGCATATTTCTAAATATTTTTTTTTTTAACAATTTAATTGCGATTCCGCTAATTCCACACATACATACAAATATATCTTTACGCATAAATAGCTAAATTACTTTGCTGTTGAAAACATGAAAGTCTACCGCTATGTTTTAAAACTTGCTTTGCGAAACACATACAACATACATACATACTCACACAAACTTTAATACTTTAATGCATACTTATGCGACTGTGATTAAATTACTCGCAACGTACATATGTATGTATGTAAGTTTGAATGGAATTTTTTTTACTTATTTAATTAATTAATTTTGTGCCACTTTTTGTGTTTTTGGTGATTTTTTTCGAATTTTCGGTTTTTTTGTAATCTTCGTTTGTAATTTTCGTTCATTTAGCCGATTTTACACGCTTTAACATATTTGTTTTGTTTACTATTTTTTTCTTCTTCTGGTTTTTTGCGCACCTTGGAATTTTTTATATGTATGTATGTACTATGGTATGCCGAAATCTAAATCAAGTTGTTTACAAATTTTTGTAAGTCATCATTATTTTGTGGTTTGTCATTAAATGTTTTTACTTTTTGGGGAATTTTTGCAAACCCTTGGAGCCACTGTTTACTTGGTTTTGCTATTCCAAAGCTTCATCGACTCAATGTTGCCCTCTCAAGCATAAAAATGACGATATGCTAGAATCTTATTACTATATAGTACAGTACATACGCATTAGTAATTATGTAGTTTAGTTGTAGTTACTTGAAGTGAAATTTGTATAGTCGCAAGTCATTAAACATAAGCAAAACTAATATTATTGCTGTTGGCTATTCCGCCTCTGTCATTATTATAGGTCACCTATTTTACTTTTTTGTTTTGCTTCACAAATTACATGCATATGTATGTAAATGCAAGAATATTGACCACAGAAAAGTTAGTTTATGAAATATTTAACAAAAATACATCCATTGGGGAATCTTCATCTTTATATATTATATTATACAGCAGATAATTTCTTGACAACATATCCTTTTATAGGGTGAACGGTGACACAGTTGAGAGCTCTGTCCCTTAAACATAGGTTAACTGGTCTCAAAAAATCAATTGATCCGAGTTTTGGAGATACAGCCTTGATAACTTGTGCGTTCCAGGCTAGCTAGGCTAAGTGCGCCGTCTTTAAAAGCGTTTTTCTCGAAACTGTGTTTTCGAAGTCGGTTGGCAAGATTTCTCGAGAACTACTTAACCGTTCTTCATGAAATTTTACACAGCTCTTTGAGATGCAATTCCTAAAGATTTGGATTACTTTTTGATTACAACTATTTGAAAAAAAAAATGTCCTGAAATTTTCACTGAAATTTTAATTTTATTACACCAATGGCTGACAAAAATCAAAATTTCAAACTTTTTTTTTCTTCGTCCAAGTTCTAAGTTAAACTTTTAACTAAAGCACTTTCACATAATCTTGTAACATTATTTAGCATTATGATTTGAGGTTTTTTTTTTTGCAAATAGCTAATACTTTGGCAGTGAGTTCATTAGATTAACATAAAAGAAAAAAAATTTAACACTGCAAAGGGACTCAAGGAGCTTAAAAACCCCGCCGACTTAGCAGGATTCTCGAAAACAATTCCTTTAGAATACTTTATGCTTTGACAACGATATCGCTTCGTGCATGGCCTATCAGCATTTTGGGAAACTTTGAATTCTCATACCTACCATATATGTCTGTATATGAAACTCTTCGTACTGCCGCTACATTTATAAGTTAAAAGATGATCTAATTATTTTTGAATAACAATTTCGTTATTAGAAGGTTTCTTCTCTTGGATATGCAAAGGCTTTAAACGGAAACTGCACAGTAGACTATATGTTATTATCAATTGACCAAGTTGTCAATGTGAAAACATATCGACATACCGTTCTTCTCGACTGTCCATCTGATCAGTCTGCTAGATTTAGGTTGAAACGTTTTGAATGTCATATTTTTGGTGAACCAGTTGAATTGTCTAACCGAAATGTACGAATCAACCGGTTTTGTGCTAGGCTCAAAGGGCTACGTTGATACCATCATGTCTTGTTGCATACCTAAAACTTTTGGCATCACTTGGGAACGGTGTTTCAACACTGGAAACTGGGTTCTGAGTGACATCCGCTGCGAAAATCAGTTTCGAGTTCTAATTTCATCTATCGTAGAAGGTCGGTTAAAAGTTTTGATGTGAATTTTACAAATTTTCATGGTTGAATATAGAGTCTGGGTAAACGAGAAATCTATATCTATCTCAATACATTTTTAAACTGACATGAATCTTTTCAACTAAATATGTAGCTAACGACGCACTTACTTATACAACAACATGCCGCTTTCATCATGGACTTAGTATAATAATTTTACATGCTTATAATTCTTTCTTCACCATATAAGACCTGCTTCGGATTGAGCACAAATCAATCGCCTGTCTGTCACATAGACAGTTAGCTCGCAGAAATTATTACAACATGAGCGTAGTTGTTGCTTTTCAAATTAGTAAGTCACTTGTTACGCTTTTACATATTTTATCAGAATCTTATACAATAGATTTTCGCTGGCAATCAAATTAACAGCGAACTTATTAGAAAGAGTCACGTTGCATACGAATCGTAAATTTACTTAGCCCAATTAAGAGGCGAGAAACTGGGAACAACTATTTAGATTTTCAGAAATTATTATTTATAATTAAATCGAGTTTCTTTTTACATAAGTACCGTTGCATGCGAGTCACTCGTGTCGTTCACTCGTGCGCTGCTGCTTGACAGCTACATAACTGCGTACATGTTGAATTGCTATAAGCATGTAATGTGTTGATAATTGGTTGTAGGGCTTTAGCCACAAACTAGACCTATAATTTATAAGACCTACGACTTGAGTCGGGTATTCACATGGCATTTGGAACAGGTGACATTCAGAGATATGAATATGCATAAAGATGCTCGTGGTTTGCTCATGTGACATTACGCTAAAGCCTAGCTTCGAACTGAAAATAAAGCACATGGCAGTAAAGTGGATCGAGAGCAAGGAAATTGAGGAGTGCAACGAAAATAGGTCACGCTCATAGTAAACAGAGCGCGGTACAGTGAAAGTTGTAGAGAATTCCTGATATTTTCTACGTGTAATTCACTGTAATGCAATGGATTCAAAAATAAAACAAAGTTGCCACCTGTTAAATTTTTATCAAAAAATAATTTATTTGAAAAAAACAGCACCAAATTAAATGTTTTATAAAATTCTTAATTAAATAAATTTTTTAGAGATTGACAACTGCTTATTTATAAAAGAGGTTCAAAATAAAAGTTGCCACCTGTTTGTTTTTTAGATGAAAAATTAATTTATTTAAAAAAAAAAAATCAAATTGAAACGTTAAAATAAGTCAGTAATAAGTATAAAGTTCTCAATGGAATAAACTTTTTTTGGAATGTTGCTACGTGTTTATAAATACGAGAGTTTAGAGATAAAAGAATTTATTATTAAAAAAACAGCACCAAATTTAAGAGTTTAATAAACTTATCTATTGAGTAGAATTTTTTTAGAAGGTCACCACCTGTTTATTAATTTATTATAATTTTTTTTTTTAATTAAAAAGCAGCACCGGATTAAAGTGTTTAATAAAATTCTTATTTAAATAAACTTTTTTTGAAGGTTGCCACCTGTTTATTAATTTGTTATAATTTTTTATAATTACTAAATCAAAGTTTTAAATAAAGTTCTTATTTAAATATAATTTTTTTGAAGTTGCCACCTGTTTATTAATTTGTTATAGTTTTTTCAAAAAAAAAAAAATATTGATTACTAAAATATCAAATTGTAATAAGTACGCAATCTAAAACCAATGATGTTAAACGAAGGATTGGAATATTTGTAGAGTCACCCTTTATTTTGAGAAGAATTGAAGTCATAATCCTTTTTCTGCTCTTTCAGAACTTCAGTTCTAATTACAACACTTTCATAATAAATATTTTAACAAGTAAACTTTATAACTTCGTTTTAGGTAATATTTGTTATTTAATTTAAACGCGTTGCCACCTAATACGTTTTTAAATATATTTATATTTGTGTATATTTATATAATAGTTATACGCTTGCATTATAATTTTTATTGAATTAAAGTATAGTTAGTTTAAAAAGGTGGCAACTTTGCTAAAATAATTTCAATTGAATATATTCTTGGAGCACTTTTACTTTGTCTTTATTATGTTCTTCCATCTTATTCAATACTCTTAATGTAATTTAAGAAAAAACTGCATGGAGGTGGCAACGCTTAAACATTTTTAAGCTATAAGTATTTGCAAACTTCTTTAGTTTCCATTATTATGGTATCTTACAAATTTTTGTACAAAAAAATTTCTAACAGGTAGCATCCTTCTAACGTTACTAACTCTAACAAAAAATGGAGTCTTTATGATCCTCTCTTGTTACCATAATTAATAGCTTTTTATCGCGTCCTTCGTTGTTGACTAGTCAGCATACCGTTTAAACACCTGAACTGTTTACCGACCTCTGTGAACTGTTTAAAATCTCGTGATTGACGTACATACATATGTATATCGCACATGTAAATTCTATAACTTGCCCATACAGCCATTAAACTTTGTGAACAAATATTAATTTATAATTATTAATATCTGTTTATTAATTATATTAAAAGCCAATTAGCTCGATTAAGCTTGGCCACGTGCAGCTTATTGACGAACCATTAAAAAGCTATCTGTGTTCTATGTGGTAGATGTGCGACAATTTCCACTAGGTTAACGCTCCTATTGAAAATTTTAATGAAAATGCCATATATTTTCGAAAACTCTTTGACTTCATTAAAAAAAAATTATAAATTTCGAATTATTTATTTAGCGATGTTGAAGGCAATGAAAGCCCAGGTCATCGTAGAACAAATATAATATTACTTACAAATGTTCACAATACGATTTAATTATTTAAGCAAGCCTTAAACATGGCGTATTCAAAAGGGTGCATTCATCTTGTCTTTTTTTGACAATTTGTTAAAATAGCATAAGTCGACTTAATTGAAAAGTTATAAATAAAATTAATCTAAACAACTTATTCGAGACTCGGCACAGTTTTCTCTAATAAATTTATAAATTCGTATTATAACAAAATATAGATAAGAAATATAACCAGTCTAAGTTACTGCCCTAGAAATTATGGTAAAATTATGGGCGTCTAAAACGGAAAAATTCAAATTTGTGTAGGGAACCTTTACCAGCTGCCACTACTGTTCACTTCGCGCTATTAAATTCTCGCATAAATAATTTTCTGTTATGAAAACATTGTTGCCATGAGTCACAAAAGTTGTTTGTTACAAACTAATATTATAGTCGTCATGTAATTTTGGCTTTCCATTTTAATTGTATTGATTGAAAAACCACATATGTTTCATAATGGCACTAACTTTGTACACATCTATATATATACATATGTATATAAATATGTGAATGTTTTGTAAAGCATATAATACGCATGTATATATTATAATTACATATTTATATACCTACATACATAAATGTGTGTTGCTATGTGCGCAGTTTTGTTTTAACTTGTCAAATATTTGACATTTTATCATAAATTCACATACTTTTCCCCCTCTATGATTGCTTCTTCTTACATAGATAAGCATGTTTGTATATACATATATGTTTGTATGACCCGCCAGACAGATTTTCAGGGACCCTTCGGCCATCTGCTTAATAACTGCACTAATATTTATGTCAAGTTTTGTAAACAAATCGGCCAGTCATCGATCATCCTATAGATGTATGTTATTGACAGTATTCATATTAAATGATTAAAATGGATAGTTAGGGGTCGGTAAGAAAAATTATAGAGAAGGGAAAATCTGACGGGTGATTTTGTGAGACCTCAAAAATATTGAATTTTATTCATTTTCGCATTTTACAAGCAAGCATTTGAAATTTTTTTTTTTTTTTTTTTTACAAAATGTCTTACAAGGAATCGTTGAACTCAAGTAAATCAACACATTACTATACATCTCCAAAATTGATGCAAAACAGCTCCTTCTGGAACAAGACCATTTACAATCAAAAAGTTCTAAGAGCCCAAAAAGTTCTTCAGCCAATTGGCAACAAGCCAAAAAGGATAGTAGGTTCCTTCAGTAAATGTAGTAGACTTAACAATAAATACTTTCGAAATTAGATAGCAATGTTCAGGAAGTACTGTTCTTCATGGGTAAACTGACTTTTGCATATAAATTTCAATGTAATGGAAATATTATAAAATCTAGTCATCCAGTATGGAGTCTATATTTCAGAAATTGTTAACCAAATATTAGGTTGTCAAAAAAGTCTTGCGGTATTTTCGCTAGTTGGCTCTGAGAGCGCGTAGTTCTACTTTCATTCGTCACATCGGGCCATGCTATACCTTTTTGGAAAGCACATTTCACGCACTAACACATGTTTGATTGATTGTCGTTTCTTTTAAGTCGTTCGTGAGTTATAGTTTCGCAAACATGGAGCAAAATAAAGAGAAAATACGGCATATTTTACAGTACTACTACGATAAAGGCAAAAATGCATTTCTAGCCGCCAATAAAATTTGTGCAGTTTATGGACCCGATACAGTTTCCATTTCCCCCGCCCAACGATGGTTTCAACGTTTTCGTTCTGGTGTAGAGGTGGCCGAAGATGCGCCACGCTTCGGAAGGCCTGTCGTCGAAAATTGCGATAAAATCGATGAATTGATCGAAAGAGACCGGCATGATAGCAGCCGTAGCAACGGTCAAGAGATGGGCATGAGTCATCGAAAAAAAAATTTTATGAACAATTGAAAATTAAAAAAAAAAATTCAATAAAAATACCACAAGACTTTTTTGACAACCTGGATGGAGCCATGTTTCATCCATTCTCACATATCGACATAAAAATGCGATTTTAATACGATAGAAAATCTTCAAACTGCTCCGAATCATTAACTCGTCATTGCTTTTGGTCCTAAGTGAGCTCGCGCTGCACCGACTTCGTGCAAAGCTTTCTCACACCCAAATATTAGTGAATGATATGGAGTATACGTTCAGTTGTTATCTTTAGAGTGTCTGCTAACTACTTTGTGAACCTTTTTGATGTTTTCGTTGGTAACAACCTCTTTTGGACGTCCACTGCGTTCAAAGTCTTCGGTGCTCACTGCAGCAAGCCTAAACTTAGCATATCAATTTTTGATGGTTAACTTGTCTGGGTCAGTGTTCGGAAACTCGTCATCAAGTCAAATTTTTGCTTCAGTTGTTTTTTCCCCTTCAAAAAAAAAAATATTTAATCAACACGCGAAATTTATTTTAATCTTTTTTTTTATAATAATGATTTATGAATTTATTGAAATGATTTGATTCACAAACTAATGATTCCACAGCTCTCAGATTTATACACGCATCTTTTGAAAGCTTGGGTTAAATAAAAATAATATGTATTTAATTCTAGTAGCGCCATCTATGTGTAAGGCCGGGATTTTTCAATCGACCTGTTAACATCCACAATTGTTGTCCTGGAGCAAAATAAAACAAAAGTTGAAAATTCTATAATGGCAATATCGTCTAAGTGAAGTTTAGGGAAAATTTATGAAGGTAGACTCAATAGACTCTACTTGGTTTCTTAGTCTAGTTATATATATTATATATGACGCTTTCATAAGTTTAAAGATCTTGAGGTGCAACGCCTCTATATATATAAATTTTACAAGTTAGGAATTCTTGATGAAAATATGGGTCAAATAAGGTCTTGAAATTTGGAAAATATTAGAGCTGTTTCCATAACAAGTAAGCATATTCAAAGTCAAGTCATACGATTAGATTCCAACGGTTCCCTTAGCTGATTTTTCATAAAAGCTTACTACATATAGTAAATCATCCGCCTTCGCACGAATTATTTTTCCTTCTGGGTTTATGAAGGGAATCACAAACAGCTTAGCGGCTGCGGAGGCGTTGCAACTAACTGATAAGTGCTGAAAATATTCATATTTTGACATTTTCGAAAAATCAGTGTTGATGATGAAGTTGTGGTCCGATCACGTGCTTAACACGCGCCAACACAAGCGACGTACGCGAGTAACCGCACATAATACACTTGTAAATATTAATGATTACAACAAAAACATTGAAAATATCAATATTGACTTTAAAGTGTTTACGAAGTGCGAATGCATTGACATAGCAGACGCGGCGCAGAGAAAATCCGAAACCGATAGGCAATTTTGTTTTGCATTTCAAAAATTATTTTCCTGGAGAATATTTGCACGGCATAAAGCCAGAAAACTGCAATATCAAACGAAAATAAAGTAAAAACAAAAACAAAGACTGCTGGCTGAGCAGAGATAATCGCATTTAATTGGCTTTTCTTGAGTTTTCACTATTTCTCTTTTCTTTGCTACTCTTTGCAGGTGACACCCCACCGAGGCGGCGAATAAAAGCTGGGATTTAGGATTTTCAACGGTGTCAAAAAATATGAAATCAAAAATATTGAAGGCAAACAAGCGCGGAAAAAATAAAAGCTGAAACGCGTATTTACAAATTCAAAGCAGTGCGTGTAATAAAAACCATTATTTTATGGGTTTGTAAAGTGGGCCGAGGTTTAGCGGAACGTGAAGAGGAAAATCGCAAAGCAGAAAAAAAATAAATAAAAAAAACTTTTAATGCTCAAAAATCCAGCGAAACACAAGCAAATTGTTATTGTTGTTGCCCTTGTTTTTGGTAATTTTTTTCGCGGTGACTAGATGGAAACCAGATGCGACGCAGCATACGCAGAATTCTGACAGAACGTACGCGTAGGAGAAATTGACAAACGGAAGCACTTAAGTGCCGAAATTGTGCGAAAAAGAAACCGAAGCCGCCGCGGCAAACAACACTTTGGGAATGGCGTGCGGATAAACAAAGCGCAGATAAATAAATAAAATCATTATATAAAGCGGCATTATTTTATAGCGGCGTGACAAGGGTGTGGCGGTGTACCAAAATAAATAGAGGCATTATTCCAATTAAAAAGTGGAAAATAAAGTGAGGTGAAGAAGGAGCGAAAAAGCTGTTTTAAGCGGAAAATCGGTGGTGAAAAAATAAACTAAAATGAAATTTATATATACATATATGATATAAAGGAGAAGTGTTTAAAAAATTTTAAACAACAAAATTGTGCAAAATAAATGCAAATAAAGTTTAAAAACCCGTGTTGAATAAAATTAAAAAAAAAAAAAATAACCTAAAAACAACCTTTCAAAATATTTGAAATAAAACATTAAACCAAAAATCTGTTAAAAAATTACAGAAAAAGCACTTAAAGAGGAATATGACTTTGAAAAGCTGTCCAAAATAACAGCAAAATACTAAAAAAGGAACATAACCTAAAGAATCTGTCCAAAAAATAACAGAAAAATTTTAAAAGATGAAGAACTACAATAAATAAAATATAATTTTTTTTTCTAAGTAAATAAAACCAAACTTTAAAGCATAAAATCTGTCCAAAACAAATACAGCAACACTAAAAGGGAAACTTAACCTAAAAAAATTGTTTAAAAAATTGTTTATAACAAAAATTTAATGGCGTCAAATAATAAAATCTTGCAAAAATATTTGAACTGTGACCGAGGCGAATTTGAATTATCAAAAAGTGTATAAAAAAGTAAAAAATAAATTTATTTATTATTAAGACTAAACTTAAAGTTATAGAGCTATAGGGAGCAAGAAGAAACCCCAGAACTTAAAAAAAAATATCAAAAAGTGAAATAATAACATTTAAATAAAAAAAAAAATCGAATTTCAGTGGCAATAAAATTGCAAAAATTCATTAAAATTGAAGAAAATTTATTAAAATTTTACTCCCAAAAATTTTAAATAAAAAAATATATATTTAAAGAGCTAAATTTTTGCATAAAAAATAGTGAAAGTAAAAATATTCAAACACACATTTTAAAATTGTGAAACAATTTCTAAATAAATGTTAAAAAATTTCAACAAAA
>NW_017536507.1:60891-69404 GCF_001853355.1 Bactrocera latifrons | reverse complement strand
TGTTCAATTAACAATTTTAATTAAAAAAAAATCTAAATAATTTTAATTTTTATTGAGAAATAACTTACAATTTTGTGTTTTATGTTATTGGTAGAAAAAAACTGAACGTTTGACTGTTCTAAAATTTATTATAATTTATTGATAGTTATTGAAAAAAATCTAAAAATATGTGTTTGAACCTTGTTTCAAGTATATTGTGACAAAGAACATAAAAATGTATAAAAATATAAAAACAAACTTTAAATAATTTTCAAGAAGAAAAAACAGACTACACAACAATTATAAATAATTAATAATAATTTAAAAAAAAAATAGATATAGTGCATTATTATTACTTTAAATTAAAAAAAAAATACTTCTAATCAAATTCTAAATTATTAGTTTTAAATTTAATGAAAATAATATTAAAATTAAAAAAAAACTCAATTAAGCATTCAAAAGTATATATCAACTAATTTAACAAAATAAAATATAACTCTTAATATAATAAAATTTTGTGATATCAAAAGTGTAATACAAAGAAAAAAATAGTAATGTAAATAACTTAAAAAACAGACCACAAACATTACAAACGAAAATAAACTAAAAACTGACGAGTAAGCAGCCCTTGACGTTTAAGCCCAACCACGCAACGATATTTTCCGCAAGCAAATTTTAAGAGACCAGAAGCGCAAAAGAAAGAATAACGCAAAACAGTAACAAAAAACGGCACAGACTTCAGAAGAAAAGACGCGCCCAGACAGAGGCTGAACACGCCAAAAAGGCATGATCGCCAATGTGAATTGAAAGCGTGCGCGCGACAACTTCACCACTTCCACTGATATCTGCGCACAAAACTACACAATTAATCAATTTGTAACTTCAACGCAGAAAAAAGTGGAAAAATTACAACAAATTCCAACGATACGCCACCACCAGTGGACAATTAAAGTGCACACATGTCAATAGAGACGAAACGACAGCCAACAAGTCAAGCGGCAAGTGAACGCAGCATACAATAAATTGGCGAGAGCAGATAACTCGTGCAGCGCGCGATACTTACAACAAAGTAGCCGACAAGCAACACCAACAACAAACAAAATATATAATGACTTGTGGAAACACCAGTGGCTAGCTTGCATGATTCAAAACATTCGTGTGTGTGTGTGTKTTTGCGCCAATATATGCTTAGCGCAGTAACAAAAAAGAAAGAAGCCAAATCAACGGTACGTCGACTCATCAGCGCACACATACAAGCTATCGTGGGAATTTTTCAAGAATCACTGGACTTCATTATACAGACGAACGCCTTGTAGCAACTAAAGCGCTGCATGCTTGTGAGAGCGCGCGCATAAATTTTGAGCATCAACTTGCTGCTCAATGTGCTCAGCGCGCTCTGTGAAACGCAAAATCACGAAAAGTGCTGCGTAACAGCGCAGCAGTACGCTTTATAAAAGCGGTAGTGAGCGCAAGTGATACGGCGTTTTCTACCTGTTGGGCGCGAGTGCGAGCGCGATCAACGTCAAACAGCCACCCACTTGCGCGCTCAGCTGTTTGCCAACACTGCGATCGCATAGCGGCGCTCACATTGAAAATACGAACAACGCGTCGCTCGCAAATTCGTGCGCTGGGCAATTGGTTATATTACATGGCTAGCGCGCGGCGACCGCTCTACAGTTTTGCTTGAAACGTTTTGGAGTGCAGTTCGTTGAAATTGCCAAGTGAAGAAATTCGAAAACGGTCAAACGCGAAACATACGATTCGCAAAAGCAGCAAAAAAAAAAAAACAAGTACAAGAAATTTTTATTATTTGTGCAACTGAATGCTGAGTAAATGTGTATAAAGTGTAAACGCTTAGCAGCGTTCAGTTGAATCGTTAAATTTTTACCAATAATCTTCCAAGTGTTACAATATAAAGCGCCAACTCATAAACGCCAGCTGCAAGTTGAGAAAAGTTTGCCAAGCCAAACGCCAACGAACAGCCAACTGGAATTGTGAAACAATGAATTTATATTTTGTTCAACAAAAAATTGCGTGAAATTGTGTTTAAAAATTCGGCAATCTTGTGGCGTGTGTAGACAACATCACAAAAAAAAAAAAAAAAGCAAGAAACAAATGCAAACGCTCGCACTAACAATAAGCGCTGGCAAAGCGGCCGAAAGCAAAATGCGCAAAGCGACCAGTAAACTGGTCATAAAGTGAACGCGCCTGTGAATTGTGCATAAATTTGAAAACAAGAAAACGACAAAGCGCAAGAAAAACGATTTTTAGTTAAATTTGTATAAAATCCCCGCAAGCCAACAACAGTCCAAGTGAGGTTGAGTGTGGCGCGCAAAAAGTTGAAAAATAAACATAAAATATAATAATAAATATAACAAAAAATATACATCTACATATATGTATAGTTCTTATATGCAAAGTTTAAAAGTTGTATAAATTTAAGTCACAGCCCGCAAAGCAGACGCGTACGCGCTAGACATTGAGGAGTTTCAACACTAACGCGCGGCAGTGACTACCAACTTGAAATAACATTTTTATAAAAATAACTGCAAATCATACAAAAAAGTATAGCAAGTGATTACAAGTGCTGGAAAAGTGTGCAATTAAAGCGCTAAACTCACACGCGCAGTCACTAAGCAGAGTAGTTAGCCAAAGGCCAACTAACCTTTAACCAATACCAAAAACAAAAAATAAAAATAAAAAAAAAACACGCACTGACTAAGCGGAAAACAGCAAAGTAATGGTGTAGTTGTTGGCGCATGAAAACTTTCCGCTACAAAAACAAGAAAAAAGAAGAAAAGTGAAGAAAGTGCAACCGCCCGTGCGTCACTAGACAGATCACGCAGTTCAAAAGGAGTGACCAGGCGTGAAAAATCGCGAAGCAAAAACGCACCGCGCGAGAGTACAAAAACTAACAGACGAGTGTGATTATTTGGAAAAAATAACAGTTAAACGTTTTTGCCAGTTCCCTGTAATGTGCGACAGGCCCCTGCGCGCCGTGCAAGCAAACGCTGACTAAGCGCCAGCAACAAAAACAGTTGAAAGTGAAAATTTGCAAGTGAGGACTAGCGCAGCGCGTAACTTTTTAGAACGTCGCACGCGCGCGCGCACGCTTTGTTTCTATAAACACTGCATTGTTGTTGTTCTTGTTAAAACGTGTACAAATGCCGCGTCAGCTGCCAACACACAACAGATTTACAACATTTAAGCAAAAACCACAAAAGCGAAAACATTACAGAGCGTTAAAAAATAAAAGTGAACATTTTCTGTGCAGCTGAGTACCAGTGTCTACAAGAAACCCGTTGATTTCTTACAGCGCATGCTAAACGCTCACACCCGCCGCTACAACAAATAATGGCCATAGATTTTCTAATATTCGCGCTATTGCTGTTCTCGTTCGTCATCAATTTGCTGGCTTTGGGCGCGTTCTGGGTGACGCCCGGTCTGCGCACCACAGCCAATCGTTTTACCATCAATTTGCTGGTGATCAATTTGATCGGCTGCCTCATACTGGCGCCCACACTATTCCTCAGTCAGGCAACGCGTCGCGTCGCTAGCAAGGATGCCGCCGCCACTGCTAATGCGTCCACATTGTCACTGGCCGCAACGGCGAGCGATGATCGCATCGAGATACTCGCCAAACCGGGTAATCGCCAGTTGACCATCAAGCATAATGGCAAATTGGTGGAGCAGGAGGGCGTTATTGTGCGGCGTAATTTGACGAGCGCACACGACGCGCGCACCATTGAAACAATTTACAAGTGCAATTCGACTTATTGTCAGGAGTTGACAATCGATGAAGGCACCGATACAATTGTTATCACCGAAATCGAAGAGGCGAATCATCATGCTGAGATGGCGAGTGCAGCGCCTATAGATGTCGTGGCAGCGCTGCTGCCGCGTCCACATATACGTTGCTGGTCCATCGATATGGCGGCCGCTTTGGGCGCGCTGGGTGTGCTGCTTGTCGTCGGCGATACTTGGTGTGCCGTCACCGATCCGCTGCGCTATCATACGCGCATATCCAGTTTGAAGACGTGGATATTTATTGCGCTCACTTGGGTGGTGGGTTTGATGTTTGGCGCGCTATCTGCCTTTCGTGAAATCGATTTCACCACCAAAACTGTGCTGCACGAGCAGCAAGGATTTGCGGAAATGAGTTTGAGCTCCGCGAATAGTATTTTTGGCATTAGCTTCGCCTGCGTTTATTTCGTCATCATCATATTGCTGCCGTTCGGCTTCGTGTGTGGCATGTATTGGCGCATATTTAGCGAAGCGCGTGAAAATGGCTTGCGCATGCGCCAGAATGGTTCATCACCGCTGTTGCAAAGCGCGCTCAATTTGACACATCATCAGCAAAGCTCATCGCTGCAGTATGCGAATATGTGCGCACATCGCAACTCCGTTTCGTCGGCGTCATCGAATGGTGGTGGCAGCGCTTGTGAACGTGGCGGCCTACAAATGCAGATTGATCATCGTAAAAGTTCGCCTGTGTGTGTGCGTCGCGATTCCGCCGCCAAAGTGCTGTTGCCCACCATCTCCGATGATGGTTTGTCCGATGAAGCGGCACAACTCGAATCCGGCGATTACAATGCCGAACCGCTGGTGCCACTCACACAGCAACCCAACTATGCGGATCGTAATCAAAATATTCTGCTGACGCTACAAGCTGCGAGCGGTGAAATCAAGCGCAATTATTCGGCACGCCAGCTGCCTTTGCTCGGCACATCTTCGCAGGATTTGCTGGACACGAACAGACTAGAAGGTGTACGTCAAGTGCACTCTTCGCCCAATCTACATAAGTATACACAAGATTCGCTGGAGACCAGCTGTTCGCCACACCTGTTGGGCCATGCAGAGTTGCATCCGCACGAAACCGCCACCAACAGCACCACCGCCGGCATACGCCAACAACATTTTGTGTCACCGAACGCACACAACCGCCAGCACTCGCACGTGTTGCAAATACCTTGCCTGCCGCATAGCTCACCGAAAGCGCTTAGCTACATGTCAACGCTACGTCATCGCCTTTCGAACGCCTCATCGCTCTTTAAGTATCGCGAGGAGTCGCGCACGGTGCGCATCAGCATTTTAGTGATCATTATGTTCCTGGTTTCGTATTTGCCTTTCGGCTTCCTGGTTTTGCTGCAGAGTCGCCTGCCCAGCGCCAACTTTGAACATTCCACACAGCTCGCCATCTTCATGCTGCTGCTGGGCAATCTTACGTCACCGTTCATATTTGCGTATCGCAATAAACGCGTACGCCGCGGCGTTAAACGGCTCTTCGGTTTCGAAGTCAGCACACGTGAGCGTTCGCTGCAGCGTCAGAGCAGTTCCAGCGGACGTGGCAGTGGCTTTCTCAATCGTCATTGCGCAGGCACGCGCAACGGCGCCAACATTCGACGTAACATCAGCAAAGTATCCACATATTCGTTGAACTCCTGTAAATTTCTAACACCACAGAATTCGCTCAGCAGCGCCGTTGTGCCGCCAGTAGCAACGGCCGCCAACCGTCACAGCAGTCCCGCGCGCATACATGGCCTGCGCCCGAACAGCAGTTGCAGCACTATCATCAATTTCGGCGCGCCACCAGATAAAGAGCAGGCGCTGCCAACGTCACAGCAGCTGCAGCAACAGCAAACAACAGCAGTAGAGGCTACACCAAAGACTGCAAGCAAGTCATGTGACACACCTACCGCTCTCAAAGCCACATACGTATTGAACATGAATGGCATTTCACCGAATGGCACCGCGCGCATTAGTGAAGCGCTGCCAGCGGCGAATGGCAAATTCACGCCAAAGCGCAGTCTATTTAAGATCTTCTTTCAAGGTTCAAAGAATCTGGGCTGCGCTGCAGCACAATCATGCGCGCAAGGCAAAGATGCAGAAGTGGAGCCAGCCGACGTATGAGCTGTGCAGCAGCAACATAGCCTTGGCAGGAGGCCTAGCGAAAGTCTAAGGTACAGCGTCGCCGACAGCGTATTAGCACAATTGCTTGTGTCAATCATCAGCTTAGCTATGTTATGTACCAAGCCGATATTGAGAGGCGCATACAGCGGTCTACGCAACGCAGACACGAATGTGCAGTCCATAAACGGCCGGCAGCTGACAAAGCAGTAAATCGAGTGCTACAGCAGTCCGCAAATGGACACCGACATAGTCGTCAACACAATAGCAGCAGCAGCAACAACAAATGACAGCATAGCGGTAAGCGCATTGCAGTCAAACCAGCAGCAACCAGTCAGTATTAAGTATATACTTTAAACACATATATATACATATGTTTTTTATGTGCTAATAGATTCTAAATATGCTAGCGTTTGTTTGAAAAAATTCTATCATGAAACCACGAGCTTTGTTAGTGGGCGTTTTAAGCTGCCGCGCGCGCCAGCAGTTGAATTTATAGCAAGTTTGCATACATAGTTAGTTGTGTATGTGTCCAAAATTTATATTATAGCAGTTTTTTTCCGAAATTAAAAACTTAAGAAGGCCAAAATATGGGCTTGAGCGCGAAAAGTGTGTTACAAATGTTAAATTTTACCAATAAGAAAGTGAGCTTAAGCAGATTACACAATTTGAAATTGTAATTGAAATAATAAAATCATGCAAGGTATAGAGTATTAGAAATTTGTAGCTAACTTTTGCCCAAATTGTAACCGAATTGTATACAAATTGTGACTAATTCATAAACAAAATATATCTAAATCTTATCAAAATTGTATATACTTGTAGTACTTTGTATCAAATTGCATTTGTTTGAGCTGAAATTGTAACTACTTTGTATCTAAATCTGTTAATTGGCACAGAAATTGGATATGTTTCGTACCGAATTTTGTGAATTAGTACTGAAAATGTTGTTATTTGTAGCCAAGTTATTTTGATTTTCAATAAATGTTTTTCCTCACCTAAAATATACCGAAATTGTATCCAATTTCTATTCATTTCGTATACAATTTATACCCAATTTGTACCGAAAATGTTGTTATTTGTATCCAGCTTGTTTTAATTTTCAACAAATGTTTTTCCTTACCTAAAATATACCAGAATTGTATCCAATTTGTATCCATTTCGTATCCAATTTATACCCAATTTGTATCGAAATTCGGTAAACAAAAAAAAAAAAATATTTTCCTTATTTACAAAAAAATGTAAAAATACATACTTAAAATTATGTATGTTTGCATAATTTCACTCTTTGTTTGGACTGCAAATGTGCTATGGCTACACAGCAAACAAAAGTCAAGCGCAAAATTTTATTTTGAAACATAAGAAAGGCGTTAAATTAATTATTTTTATTTGCTTACCTTTACTTCTGTATATTTTTTTAATTATTTATACAAGTGAAAGTGACCTAGAAAATTTAAAACTAAAATAATTTCCAAAAACATATAGAAATATATGTATATGCATGTACATATGTATGTAGGAGTATTAAAATCCATGCGAGCTAGAATTTATTTGTACTATATGTAAATAATGTCAAATTATATAAGTCATTTTAAATGGCAAGAACTAAACAAAAGTCAATATATATTTAGCGAAAAGAGAAAAAGTTAACGACTAAGCTTTTAACTAGCAGAAATCTTTAGAAAAAAATATTTAACAAGCGGAAAAGTTGGAATGTAATGTTAAGCTATGTGTTTCTAACTGTATATGCCTATATAAGTGAGACAATGCATAGGTAAAAGTCTAGATTAACGGTAAATACAGCGTAACACATAGAAGCTGCTGTCTAGAACATATTTACATTCTTACTACTTATGCATATGTTTATATATGTACTTATAGATATATACCAAATTTGCATATTTTGCTCCACTGTAGATAGTTAAGGTAGTGTATGTCTAGAAGAAAAGAAGAAAAGTAGTTTACGCTTCATTTTCAAATGATTAATTACAATAACTAAACGCTGTTATACAAACTTCAATTGAAATTTCCATTTAATGCAACCACAAAGCTTTAATTAAACTAGTAACATTCTAAAATTCGTAGCTAATTAATATACATTTACCGTATATGTGTATAAATAAATATTATATACATTGAATTATATTGTACACAGGTGTACATATGTACATAGAACGATGAACAGACACCCATTTGCATACAAGCAAGCAAAGAAACAAAGTAAACAGCACCGAAGTGGAGAACGGTACATTTTAAGCGCATAAAATAAAAGAACAAAAACATATGTGAAAACATTTAGTAAAATTTTTCACGCCTTGTATTCACTCAAATACATTAAAATTCTAATTCTACTTGTAATGGAAAATTTTCCGGTATTTGAGAGGAATATTAACAAAAAACATTATTGATCAATTAAATTTAATCAAAAAAGCTAACAAACACAAACAGCAGAGCTTTCATTTGTAATAATTTTTTGCTATAAATAACATTTTTTACTATAACTATATGATATAATTTTTGCAGTTTTTCTTTTCACAAAAGACAATTACTTTTCATACATTTTTTTGCTATAAATTTACAAAATTTATWTTTCATAAATTTTTACTACAACTTCTGTAATAATTCTT
>NW_017536507.1:12301-59381 GCF_001853355.1 Bactrocera latifrons | reverse complement strand
CAGAAAAAAACTATAAAACTAAAATATCAAAAATTGTTTGTTTTTGTAAATTTATTATAACAAAAATGTGTATTTTATAAATTTCTTGCGTCAAAAATATTCGTTTTTAAAAATACATTTTTTAAAATAAATTGTTTGTAATACTTAATTCATCAGCTAATACTTATGTTATGTATATTGTCAAAGTATATATTTTTAGTTTTCATTTCTATTTGGTTTTCCTCAAATTTTTATGAATTAGCAAAAAGGTCTGACAATGATTATGCAATATTTAAACCTAAACAGTATTAAGTTGGAGGCACTATGTTCCACATAGGAATTACGGAAATATATATATATATACCATATACAAAATATCCATATCAGAATTTTTCAAATTTTTCGAATGCTGACTATAATTTTTTACAAAATTTTTTATTTTTTTAGTTTTAAAGTGAGAAAAAATTCAGTAAAATTTCAGTTAAAAGTTCTTACCCACATTAAAGCAAAATCGAAGTTTACGATTCAAACGACAACTACTGGCCCACTGTACCTGCGCAAACTGCATTCATGCTCACACACTAATTACTATCCTCACTAACTTTCATAAATGCAAAATTTCGCCAAGCTTGCGATTTGATTTTCACATTGAAAGTCTAGCCAAGGCGCTAAGGGCGAAATAAATCATTTTCTTTTGTCTGTAAAGTTTTTAATTTCACGACTGAAATAAAATACTTATATTCCAAACAATTTGCAGACGATTACGAATCATTAAAAAATCACAAAAATTAAAACAACAAAAAATATACAAAAAAAGCACACGCGATGCATATTACTTAATATACTTTTGTCGACAAGTGTAATTAGTGCATGTACATATGTGTGTGTCTGTATGTAATTAGCATCAATGTGAAATAGTCAATTTATTGTTGTGATTACATTTGAATAAGTAACATGAAATATTTATTATTGTAATAAATAATTGCATGCAGAAGGCAAAATACCTCATTAGTTATAAATATGTGTGTATGTGTGTATAAAACCAAAGTCAAAGAAACAAATGACTAAAGCAGGCACTCGTCCAAATGAAAACACTAAAAAAAAATAAAATAAAAAAAACCCAAACAACAATTATAACTGTCCGCTGGTATTGTAGCAAATGAAGCAAAATGCATAAACTCAAGCGATGCACATAAATACAAATTATGTATTATAGTAAATGTTCATTGATGCATGAAATTAGCGCAAGGCCCAATTAAATATGGAGCACAACAGCGCTTAGAAGTTTAGCACATAATAGCTGGAAGTAGTGAAATTTAATTCAACAAAGATGTGAAATAAATTAAACAGGCGCTGAATAGCAGCTGAGTTCTTTGAAACTCGATCAATGATGGCAAAAGGTAAATATTTCAAGTAAAAACAAAAACATTTTAAATAAACCTAGTGCTGTTTCAAATAAAATGCGCTGAATTAGTTTAAAACGTGCTGAATAATAATAAAAACTAAAAATTTCGAATAGACACGAAAGACATATTTAGTGTTGCATGAAATACAATGCACTGAATTAATTTAAAGGCGCTGAATACTAGTTAGAACACTAAAATTTTATTTCATATGCCTCAATTAGTAATATAAACTGTGTGTTGTTTGAAATACAATGCGCTGAATTGATTTAAAACGTGCTGAATAATAATAAAAACTTAAAATTTCAAATGGAAACTAAATATTTATTTAGTGCTCTTGAAATAAATTGCGCTGAATTAGTTGAAAAGGCGTGAATAGCAGTTAAAAAGCTATAATTTTATTTGATACGCTTAAATTGGTCATAAAAACTTTGTGTTATTTGAATAAAACTAAATGCTTTTTTTTAAAGCACTGAATACTAGTTAAAACACTAAATTTTATTTTATGCGCATATATACGTCATAAAAACTTGGTACTGTTTGAGTAGAACTGCGCTGAATTTGTTTAAACAGCACTGAAGGCTTGCGAAAAACACAAAATTTGTTTTATTTGCTTAGCAAAAAACAAAACAAAAATCATATATGTACATAAGTTGAAATATGCAAACAAAATTAAAATTTAACATTTGAGCAATAAAGCCCGTTGCTAAGTTATGTCGAACTGCGCTGAATAACACCAATTATCTTTATTATTTTATTTAAGTTAAACGATACATGTGCTGAATATATTTCAATAGCGCTGAATAACACATTTTAAACAATGCAACGCAAATAGTCTTTGAATTACTGATAATGAGTTAAAGAAAAAACAAATCATAAAATTCAAACGGCAATAAGATAGGCAAAACTAAAGAAWAATAATAATAATAATTAAAAAAATAATAACAAGAAATAAATCCACAAACATCTCAAGCCATAATTTCAAAACATATATAGCTTTACTATTATATGAGTATGTAAGTTCAATTAACAATTAAGTTCAACACAAACACACGAAACATAAGAAAATTATAATATAATTACTATTTTTTTAACAACAAAAACCTTTTGTTAATTAACTAAAAAATACAATTTTATTAGTACTATGTACTCTTCATTGTGTTTTATATATATTTCGATCACAAAATAATTACATTTTTTTACTAAAGAATTATTAATTATTTTTCTAATTATTAAAACCTTCAGGTAGGACTCGAGTAGTGCAAATGTATGAAACGTATATACAAAAACGAAATGTCAAATGAAAAGCCAAATGTGATGTTACAACAATTATTTTTTTAACACAAATTTACCAACTAATTATTTATAATAATAATGAACTAGTACTAATGTAAAGAGTTGTAAGAAAAACAACTATCTCGATGACTGTCTATAAAATAATGTAAATATTTTTAAGCTAAACTATTAATTGTAACATATTGTTGATAACTGAAAGCTTTTTTATTAATAATTTATTTTCCCAAATGTGAAAACGTGAATACAAAAACCACAGTCCTAATATCTAATTAAGTGATATTTAATATGTGACAAAACAATGTCTTTAAGCATAAAAAACATTTAACTATAATAATTATTTATTCTACATAATATACGAGGTAATGAAAAATGAAGAAAAAACTCTCGAAAAAAAAAGTTGAATCTAAAGAAAGCACTAAACCTTGAAAAACAACGGAAATAAAAAAATAATATTTG
This sequence comes from Bactrocera latifrons, assembly GCF_001853355.1. Taxonomy (NCBI): domain Eukaryota; kingdom Metazoa; phylum Arthropoda; class Insecta; order Diptera; family Tephritidae; genus Bactrocera; species Bactrocera latifrons. Next base: position 56,247 of record NW_017536507.1, on the reverse strand, counting down.
ATGTGTCTTAAAATAATGTGTTTTTACTCTACACTTTGGTTTGGGGGTTGCTTATCGGGGGCTTACTGTCGATATTTGAATTTGCATTACTACAGATTGAGAAGCGGTTGCAATTGTTGTTAGCTAATCTCATCGTAAGTATAAGTTTGCCGATTAAGTGCAATTACACTGATGACATAGGTACATTAGAGCAATTTCGAAGAAAGTGCAGCTTACACTCCTCAGCTGAATTATTTTGAGAGATAAGTTAAATAATTAAAAATAAAGGAATTCCACTCACCCTAGAGTTCGATTCTCACAGTTTTCATAAATTTATTACGGAAATTCATTAGCCAATAATTAAGATCCACTGTTAACTTCAATATCGTGATGTAAATGAGGGATCTGAAATCGGCGGCTTGTCATCGGCACCTTATCAAATTAGGGACCGGAGATTTCAAGTGCATGCCCTTAAATCATTATTATATTTACTGTGGTCGTTATGAAAAGTGAAGTCTTTCATCCGTGGCTGTAGATTCTTTTTCATTGGAAGTGATTTCTACGTGGCGGGTTTCAAATCTAGCGCAAAATCTCGCTAGGCGAGTAGTATAAGGTTCTTTACACATTTATATAGTGAGGCGCTTGCTTCAAGAGCGGCGCTCGCTCGCAGCCGCTGCTCTGCTGACCATACGCTGCAATTAGACTTCATCGAACCCATAAACCGAATATGTCGGTGTGGCTCCACTGAAACGTCGTCTCTTTTAGCGGTAATCCCAAGCTCCATACGGGTTGGCTACTGAAACTTACACAAGGATTACGCACGTTTCCATTAGGCAACAATTAGGCTCCACTGTTAACTTCCAACTCTTAAAGTAAAGGATAGATCTGCTCGATGAATAATGGTATGCTTAAAATCGATGAACTCTAATATTATTAATTACGTAAACCAAATGTTGTGTTCGAATAGAATATAAAGTTACTGTGGTATGCCCGGTAGCCTATTGTTCCACTTTCACAGGAACTCACTTAGGCTCACAACCCTTATGAATTCCTAGATCCTGCTAAGTGCTAGGCAGTCCATGAGTTCCCTGCTAGAATATGGAAATCTCAGCTTATTATTCCTGCGTCTACAGATTGCTAAGCGCTCTTAAATATGTCACAGAATATAGACATTGCTGATGAGAGTAAACAAATGTTATGTATATAGGGATATTTAAAGCCTGCAATGTCCTGTATATTTTTAGACGAGGAGACTGAATTTGTATCTAGGTGTTCAGGTGTTTACTGTCATTGTATAACTCGCTCTATATCCTTTTGGTCTGAACAACTTGACAGCCGTTGCAGAATGTGCAAGCTCATCAGCCATCTCATTCCGAGCTATACCTCTTTGTCCCGGTACCCAGAAGTGGATTCGGTTACAGTTAGTTAGGTTGTTAAGCCGTTTTATGCAGTTCTTAAATTACGGTAGGTTGGTTCTTTGCGATACCAGATGAAGTTCAGTTGCTTGGTCCAAGAGGATTAGTCATCCTTTAGTCTCCCTACGCTTGACGGCCTCACTATCTTCTATACTTCCTCCAATAGGAATTGTGTGTAGTTCCGATCTACCATTTTGTACATGACTTTTGCTGTTTTGCACCTAGGTAGCACGTTCCAGCAGTTTTTAATTTTCTTTACCATGCATCTGCTACGTCTAGACAATGCATGGGTTTTTTAATGTTGATCACGTTTTCGGATGTTAGCCGTACATATGTAAGTAGAAGTGAAGTTGCTTTATTCTGCTGCTTAACAAGACACTGCTGACGATGTTAATGCCTTGATTGCTACACATCTGTCCACGTTTATGTTGACTGTGGAATTGCCTTCAGGAGCATAAGAGCCCATCTCCGCGGCTTTCCCAACAGCACAGACTTCAGCTTGCTATATACTGCAGTGGTCCTGCTATTTAAAAGGTTGTCTTATGCCTAACTCTGGACGATTTAATCTCGTAGGATGAGATCGCTTTGCGTGTCAAATGCTTGGTAAGCTGTCCATGGGCACAGAGAACGTAGTGCGCGGGCTTGCATTGCCTGATATATTACTATTGATGGTAACATTGGTTTCAATCGAGGTTTAAAACAAAATATATGAAACAATAAAGTCTTCGGTGTGTGAATCACACAAAAAAAAATCTTAATGACAATTTGCACTATTCTGCAGATGTTTTGATTTAGTTTATCTGATCTAATAATTGTGAAAACACCGATCAATGAGCTGTGGTTCATCCAGCAATATTATCAGGCAGAAAGTTCGAGTGCCGTCCTGTAATGAAATATCCCACCAACCAAGCAAAGTCTTTTCATAGTATTTTAGAATATTCTTGTCGAGTAAATAGTTTACTGGCTGAATAGCATTTTTTAAAAACATCGGGATTTAGGCGGTACCCATGGATCTTGTAAGTAATCTACATACTTAATTAAAAAAGAAATTATTACACTGAGTGGTCCATATATCTATAAACGAAATATTTCTATTATGAATAGTTTATGGGTTAGTCCTCACCTGATTATATTTTATGTTCTATTACCACTAACGCAGGTTCTGGGTGTTCAGCATTTTATTAGGAAAAGCATACGGTCTTCAATTTACGACTACGAAAAACTCTGTCTATGAAATTCACTGACAAAGTCATTATCTCATTCGAGCTACCGTGAGCTGAAAATTGAGGTCTGAATGTGTTATTTGCTGACTTTGTGATATGTTGAATATTTGAACTCGATGTTGAGTCTTTAATTAGAGTTGTATGCTATAAGCTGTTACAGATGCATTGCCGTTAGTACGATGGAATCCAGATAAGAACACAGAAGGTGTCATTATACCATCCAAGTAAAGTTTCTTTATTCTAGGTCATGGACTACTGAGCTAAATTTCCACAATGCATATAGTATAATTGTGGGTTTATATGGATGAATCGATGCAAGTTTTGTGGCTTGAATGGTATCTGGTTGGCACAAAGGCATATCTCGAATTGGAGGCACTTTTCCAACAGTTACTAATACTTTAAAATCATCACACTAGTAATTTCTCTTCCTTTGTTTAATTTTTAGGTTAAGTTTTGTATCAATGGAAACGATCAGCGTAGCTATTTTGGGCGATATTAATAATCCGTATGTACTTATTATCCACATGCAAGCATTTATATAAGTACATAAGTATATTTATATATAAAGTTTATACACTTGTATATATGTATACACATAGGTTGCAAATATAAGCGGAAAAGTCTATTGGTGCCAAATTGGACTAATTACATTTATAGCCCCAAAATTAACACCGATCAAAGGTGAGCGATTGTGATCTTGACTTACACTTATAATTACCCACATGTGCGCATACTTACATAGTATGTATGTATGTACATACTTTTACATACGCTGTAGTTAAGTTCTTAAGAACTTTTCTAGCACACTGATGGCTTTACCATTTTGGTTTTTAATTGACTTTGTCAGCACGTCAATGCCACAGCGCTGCTGAATGCTAGCCGTTGTGGTTATATGCCAATAAGTATTGTTGGTCATTTGCAAAAAAAAATATATATTATATAGTGTATATAAGTGAAGTATGTGGATATGTATATAAGTATATGCATCGTGCCAAGCCATTGCGACTGAGTGGTTTAGCACTAATATGACCAAAGCCACTTGCCAAATGTTTAAATGCTTGTAAACTTGCGCATAAGTAAATATGGTTAAGTAGTGCATGTAAATACCCAGCAGGAAATTCGGTAATATTTCAAATATTTCATTTAAATACAAAAAATTTATTCTTATTATTAACAGTGATTAATAGTTTGTTTGACTTAGACTAAAAATAAAAGCTATTTAATCTAATAAAAAAAATGAAAATGTTCTCATAGTCTCGCAGCAGTCCATTTAGAGTAATCTGATTTGTGTTTGAGAGTATTTATAACAATTGATCTACATATACGACATTTAATTCATCATTCTTATTATCAACTTATTTCCTCTGCCCAACTATAAAATAACTGTCTAATACCATGCTCGACCAACACTTATTCACGAGATTTAGACTGTTGAGTAGATTATCTCTTTAATCTATTAGATTTAACAAGATTTCATCATACAAAAATGACACTTGTTAATCTTGTCACCGATGATATTTGAAGCTAATCTACGCGAAGTCTCCCTGCGCAACTCTGAATTAGTAACAATTGGTAATCTATTACATTAATACAAATCTAATCTCTTAAAATTTTTGGTCGGAATTAACAGCTACTGCTGTGTGGTCTTCCCTCACATTATCTCTGAACTCAAGAGCTGAGTCAATTTGAAAGGCATATCTTTTTCGGAAAGTTAATTTCTTTGTAGCGTTCCTCAATGACTTTATGTGGTTTCATTTTTGAAGAAATATCAACCAGTGTTTCCATCTGCGTATAGAACACACCAAGCAGTGACTTTTTGAGGATATAACTACGTCTCAACAATGGTTTGTGGATTATCATCCCACCAAATGCAACAGTTTTGTTTACTAACGTACCCATTCAACCAAAATTAGCTTTCATGGCTGAACAAAATTTTCTTGTGAAAATCGGCAACGGTGGTAATCTCGCTTTGGGCTCATTCACCGAACGTGTGGCCGTTCGGCTTCAATTCTTTAAATGGCAATTCAAAGGTGATAGGTGTCAAACTCCAAGAAGACAGTAGTATCTCATTGATAACAAATCTAAAAAGAACAGTCCTTAGTAGTATTAGAAATTCTTACAGTTGGAGCTATTTGTAGCTATTCATTTTGCTTCCTCATACATGCTTTCTTAATAATACAATATTTCATATGATCACAAGCAATCTTGTTGTAAGAGATCTACTTAGAAATTAATATTTTATTAGAAAAAAAAATTAAATTTTTTAAATTAAAAATTGATTTTTTTGTAAACAAAATGTAAAAATAAATAAGAAAGTTAAATTTTTTCTTAAATTTTTTTTTAAATAAAAATCTTATGTTTTTAATTCAAAATTTTTCCTTCGCAATATGAAACTAATTTCACAAAAAATTTCCAACCGGGTTCTCACAATAGTTCTTTAATAATTTTTTTTTTTTTTTGTTCTAAACTAAGTTTTATTCTCATTTTATTACGTACATACAATAATTACTTAGCGGTATGGCAATGCTAGCTCGCTGGCTTTCCATTTTTGAAAATTTATGGTTGTTATTAGCGAGGACTTACTACATATGGGTTTACTCTTAGTGGAGGGTCAGAAAAAAATATCGAAATATCGATTGTCTTTGCATTACTGTTAAAGAGTAGATTTGTGGTCGATAGATGAAAATTAAGCGTTGAGAAAAAATTATAGAACTAAACTCGATTTTTTCCTTGGAAAAAAAGGTGTGATAAAAGAAGCTGGAAAATCCAGTAAATGGAATTTATCACGAATTTGTTTATTCGAGCAAATTCAATTTGTAAATCCATTAAAAAAATTTTGCTTCAGCGATTAAAAAAGATAAGCGAAATAAAATCATAAATAAGTTTTAAAATCGTCATTAACATTAATGATCTCACATGCGACTAAAAACAGTAAAAATCGACTTTCCTTTGGTATACTAGAGCCCGTCTCTATATGTCCAGAGACATTTGAAGTTTTAAGGTCTATTAGCGACTGGCACAGCGCCCACTTGGTGCTGGCAACAAAAATCATTTGCTCCTGCCCCTGAAATGGCCAAATTGGCCGGCGTTGTGAGCGCATGCGCGGCATTTAAAAAGCGTGTCTGCCGCCACAAAAGCGGCTGAGTCAAGTGAATGCACGTGCCAAAAGAATAATTTGTATATTTATATACATATACATATATATTTATTTACTTGTATATTTCTTGACTAGTTTTGTGCTGAAAGGGTAATAAACCATGACTAAGTAGTCCCATAAAATAATTACAATTAAAACAATATTAAACAAGAAATAGTATGCCGAGCGCCTAAAATGTTTAAGCGAAGGCGTTAAGCGCTCGTGGTGTTGAGTTATGTCATTAGCAAAATATGCCTTCAAACGCGCTGCGATTTATAATTAATTTAATAATTATTGCTTATTTGGTGAATTAATGAATTTATTGTTGTTAGTATTATGGGCGCAGTAGCCGTTTTCTGTAACTTGCAGGGTAATCAACTTGCTTTCGAGTGCTTGCATATGTGCATAATATACATATGTACATTTACGTATTGATATTTTCGTGTTATTCCTAATTTTATTGCGCCGAAGAATGCAGGTCAAAAGGAAATTCAGAAACAGCAAAGTGAGTTGAATATACTCAGCAAGTATTGAAAATAAAGCCGATTAAACAATATCAACTCAACCCGTTCTATACCATAATTAATATCAGATGTGCTGCAGGTTTTTAAACATGTCATAAATAGCTTGGGTCTCTATAAATGTCATTATTTCTCTGGATTTAAGATCTCAAATATATATGTATATATATGTATGTATGTATATCTTTTTAATAACCCACTATTTTAAGTCTTCCTCGTTTATCGCTATATTATAATAAGTCCATTCGTCATTTGTGCTCCTCCAATAGTTCTCTTCAAAGGTATAGGGTTTGACCGGAAACTAATAGGAATGATTATCTGCCGCCGCGACTGTATCTACTTCGGAGCATGGGTTGCATGACTGGATTCAGTAAAGGGCGTTTTTAGCTAACGAAGGAGAGACTGGTTAGTTGTTTCCGAGCACTTGGAGAGTCAAGAAAAACATTTTCGAGCGGCGTGTTTCTGTGAATCGTGCAAGTCGAAAATGCAGCTTTCGTTAGAGCAGAGGTACGCGATTAATCAAGCAGGCTTACCCAGATTTTGCTTTAGGAAGAGGAGAGACGGGAAGAGGTCGCTGATAAATGGGCAAACCCAAAGTGTAACAATACTCATTGTAATTTTTGACAACAAAGGCATCCTCCATCATGAATTTGTTCCCCCTGGACAAACCGTCAATGCCAAGTTTTACGTGGAAGTCTTGAAGAGACTAACACGAAAGGTCAATCGGGTTCGACAAGACAGCACAGTCGATTGGAAGTTGCACAGTTACCTAACCGAGGCCGGCATTCCAACGCTTCTGCAGCCGCCTTACAGCCTAGATGTAGCCCTTTCGGACTTTTTTTTGTTTATTTGCCTGAAAAGGTTGATTAATGGGGATCCAAGCAGCATGCACCTCGGCACTCAATGCCTTCCGTGTCGCCTTTAATGCTTAGAAATCGCGCTAGCAGCAATAAATTGGTTCAGTCCTATTACTTTTCGGACAAACCTTGTAATACACTGATTATTGCCATCCTCCAACTTTTCGACTGTTTGACTGACGAAATAGCTACTGCCATCAAATAAACAGTCATCACACTCGGACTGAGTAGGCAACTGAGAAGTAAAGTACTCTCTCGCCAATAATGAAAGTATAACTTTTCGATATTATTTTTGTAGCACGTTTTGTCATTTGCTTCAATATAGACCTCAATTTCTTCCCAGCGAACATTCTTTTGAGATCTGAGAACGGAAAATAATCGTTGGGAGAGAGATCTGTACAGACTGGTGCCACGATTCATATATTTTAGTGTACTTTCTTTTTCTGGTCTAATAACGCTACGTAATTGCCGTAGTCAAGAAAATTTATAGCATGAGTATTCCAAAATACAGACGACATAACCTTGCCAGACGACTGTTGCATTTTCCTTTGTTTTGGAAGAGGTTCATCGCATTGAATGACTGTCGATTGGATTTCTGAGTGATATGATGGAGTCATATTCATCCATTGTCACAAATCGGTTCAAAAACTCGGGTTTATTGCACTCGAACATCTTTAATACTGCTCCATTATCATCAAATCGTTATTGTGTTGGGTCAAAAGTCCGCTCACGCGACACCAACTTTACATAGAGCTTTCTCGAGCCCAAATATTCGAAAATATGATCGCACAAGCCCCAAGACTATCAATAGCACCTTCATACGTTTCTTTGGTACTGACGACGCTGGTTGAACGACAGATTTTTTGAAACTCTTCTAAATTCTACAGTACAAACTCGCGACTTGGCTCTAACGTCACTGTTGACAGTCATAACTTCAAAGTTGTAGATAATTTCGTCTACCTTGGAGCCAGCGTAAACATCTCCAAGAATGTCAGCCTACTACTTCGAACTGCGTAGGCAATTGAGAAGAAAAATCCTCTCTCAACTAACAAAAACCAAACTCTATAAGCCACTCATAATTTCCGTTCTGCTATATGGTGCAGAGGCTTGGACGATGACAACAACTGATGTGTCGACGTTGCGAGTTTTCGAGAGAAAAGTTCTGTGAAAGATTTATGGTCCTTTGCGTGTTGACCACGTCGAATATCGCATTCGATGGAGCGATGAGCTGTATGAGATATTCGACGACATTGATATAGTTCAGCGAATTAAAAGACTGCGGCTACGCTGGCTAGATTGTGTTGTCCGAATGGACGAAAACTCTCCAACTCTGAAAGTATCCGACGCACTACCCGGGGGAAGCAGAGGAAGAGGAAGACTTCACTCCGTTGGAGGAACCAGGGGGAGAAAGACCTGGCTTCGCTTGCAATGTCCAATTGGCGCCACGAAGCGAAAAGAAGAAACGACTGGCGCGCTGTTGTTAACTCGGCTATAATCGCGTAAGGGGTGTTTACGCCAATAAGGAAGAAGAAGAAGGAACCCACTTACCAAGTTTCATTGAGATATTTAAATTTTTACCCAAGTTACAGCTTGCACGGACGGACGGTCAGACAGACAATCCGATTTCAACTTTTCTCGTCATCTTGATCAATTCTTTGAACATATACATATATATACGAGATATGTTCAAAAAGTATCGCGAATTTTGAACTTTCGCGGGTTACGTATATTCGAATTTCGAATTTTTTGTGGCGTCATGTTGGTACTAATGTCTCTCACCTATGCCGACAAGCTCGGCCATTTTGAATGTTCATTTAATTGTTGACAGCGGCTTTGCTTGCACGTGTTTTGGATCGTCTTCGATTTTTACCTATTCAAAAAAAATGGATCAAAGGACCTGTTCAAATTTTGTGTGAAAAACGAAATTAAGTGCGCGGATGCATTCCGAATATTGATTGTGGCATACCGAAGCAACGTTTATCGTTGGTACAAAATGTTCTCAGAAGGCCGAGAAATGTGACAAAAATTGGCTTTTGCACCACGATAACGCCCCTGCTCACACATTGTTGCTTGTGCGCGACTTTTTGGCCAAAAACAACACACTAATGATGCCACAGCTAAAGTATTCCCCAGATCTGGTCCCTGCGACTTTTTCTTGTTCCCTAAACTGAAGAGGCCCATGAAAGCACGACGTTACGCTTCTCTTGACGAGATAAAGACGGCATCGAAGGAGGAGCTGAAGAAGATAAAAAAAAAAAAAATGATTTTTTGAAGTATATGGTATAGTATGACTATAATACTCTGTAGCAACTGGTTGCAATAGTATAAAATTTGCATGTTTAAATAAAATGTAATAGAAACATAATAAGCTAAAAATGTTCGTATTTGTCTATACAAGGGTTAATTCCACTTCAGCTAAAAAGTAAAAAAAAGAAGAAAAAAGGAGAAAAAATCAAAGTATGTACATATTTATAATTAACCAACCACAAAAAAGTAGAAAAAAAAAATAACGAAAACGAAATGAATATATTAAATGTTATTAAATTATACTATGCGGTCTTTATGTATAGATGCCCGCTGTATATTTGTTTATATTTGGGTGTGTACATATATATATGTGTTAAATGCTGAAATACTTTTTCCGGTTTAATTTTTAATTATGTGTTTGTATTTGGTTCTTCTTTATTTTTATTTGTTTTGAAGGGTATTCTGCAGATATCGCACTTTGTTTGCTGAAGAAAAATTCAACGTCATTATGAATCATCCAGCTAATGCTTAGACTCAGCGAATTTCATACAAACATACATACCGTATAATCACGCGTAAATAATTATGCCATAAATATAGAGAGTGCACAAACACATGAACTATATTCGTGCTTAGTGCTAATATTCATTGAAACTTTACTGTAAATGAATGACGAAAAAAAATATTTCAATTGCACGCATTGAACCCCATCGTCCGGGTTCAACTGCATGCCGTTTGTTATTAGTAATAAATAATGAGCATTACTAATTCTTTTGATTGTCTTTATTAGACATAATGAAGAGATATCTGAAAGCATATTATGGATGTACAATTAAACGGCTTAGTAGACAGAGAATATAGAATAATACAGATTAATTTTAACTATTGCGTTTTGAAAACATGTAAGAGAAGGAGAAAATATAACAAGAGAAAGCAATAAAAGAGATAGCAGTTCGAGAAATTGTCAGCTATTGTCAAATGTTCGACAAGATTTGGATTGATCAAGCATGTTGGAACTTTGCACCAGGAAAATCAAAGGCTGAAAAGTGCTTTGCTAAGCTTGAACGGGACGAAATGAGCACCGAGGACGATAAAGGCAGTGGACGCCCTAAAGAGGCTGTTACCGACCAACCAAAACAACAAAAAAGTACACAAAATTTATTCGGATGCAGGTAAAGTGAAGTTTTTCAAAACATTAGACACTCCAAGGGTAAACAACTGAACGTGTACATAGTATCATTCATAAATATTGGGGTATGAGAAAGATAGGTACGAATTGGGTGCCGCGCGAGCTCACCTTTGACCAAAAGCAATGAAGACTTGAGCCTGGCTCCAAAGCGGCACAGCGTCGGCTGGCATGTTAATGGCGACAGGGCTTTCGGATGCTCATAATAAAAGATGCTCCATTTCGACTTTCTCTACTTTTTTAAAGAACAAACTTAGAAACTTCAAATTTAATGAGGAATGTTTTTTATCATTGAAAAGAATATTCTTTGGTAATTGTGTTTTGAAGACTGTCTCCTTTAAAGGTTGTCTGAGGGTACGTCTCAGATGGTCCACCCTTTCGGTTAGCAACTGGCGAATGACACGCGTGATATTTTGGTACAGGCTTGAATCGAAATGGGATTGTCTGCCTACACTAGAGACTTTACATAACTCCACAGGAAAAAGTCTAATGGTGTGATATCACACGATCTTGGTGCCCAATTGACCGGCCCAAAACGTGAAATTATGTGCGCATCGAAGTGTTCTTTCAGCAAATCCATTGATTGATGCGGTGCGCAGTCTTGTTGAAAGTAAATGTTGCCAAGATCACGAGCTTCAATTCCTAGCATCAAGTAGTCGGTTATCATGACGCAAAAACCATTGACGCTAAACACCGTCTGGTCGTCATGATTTTTGAAAAAATATTGGCTGATGATTCCAATGACAACAAACCCTTGTTTTTTCTATATGAAATATCAGTACTGGAATCTCTTCAAGTGGCTCTTCGGACCTCATCGCTGAACAAAAAATAGCTCGAAAACGTTGAATCTTCTTTGAACTTTTCAAAATCATAGAGAGCGAAGCGTTGTTGCTTGAGAAGGTCGGGCGGCTTCAGTTCTTGAGCAGACTCTTTTTTTTTTACACTTTTAATTTAAGATTTCGAGGTATAATCTAAGTATTTAGAGTCCATAAACATAATGATATAAGACTCATTTTAGAGATGATTGTGATAATATATTGTCTTCGTATCTTTCTGTAACAACTAGTCAGCAACTCTATTGATCCAAGAAGTTTTAAAATTCTTTTCCAAAAACGATTAGAGTAAATATTTTTTATTCATATTTACTTGAGAGTAAGATAGATAAAGATTATATACTTCACTTAAGGTACTCAATAAAGACAGAGCAAAATGGCTCTTTCAAGTCTAAGTTTGGTTGCTGTTTCCTAAAAATCATAATTTTCTATTTTGTTCCGTCCATCCATCTTGATTCAACAGAGTGTTAATGCTCTAATCTTATAGCTTCTGCCGAATCGCACTTCTTGGATAAGTCTCATATAACTAGAAGCCGATATAATACTGTATTCTTTTAGAAACTTTCTATATTAAAGCTTTGAGGGTTTATTTGAGCGCGGAATCATACGTGACCTTTCATTAGAACTCGTATTATATCAGATATCTAACCTATAATAGTATACTATTAGTAGTACGGACTATACGATCCTTTAGGAGAGAGATCATTTACAGAAGGTCCTAAGCAAGCATTGTATTTATATAAATGAAAAGTCCATTAGTTCAATAAATTTTCAGCACATAAGTAAGGTAAGGTAAAATAACGACAACAGAATTTTTGGGTATGAAAAAAAAAACAGTCCATTAGATGTATACCGTACGTTGTCGTCTATATTACTACTGACTAATCTATACCCTTCAGCGTCATAATATGAAACTTAAAGCAGTGGAGTTATTGCTCACGATGCAAAAACTATCATAGTACTAAAAATGAAGTGTAAGAGTATTATCTCTCTCTATCTCTGTTGGTGACCTGATCTCTTCTGTCCGAGGTCCGAAACTTTATTAAATACTACTAAACTGGGTTTGATTCGGGGCTCCTATGAAGTACCATAAGCAACGATGCCTTGTGAATGTTTGTTGGGGAAGGTGCCTTGTCAAATTTCCATTTAACAAAACAACTATGAATTCTTTATTTAATGCAATGTTCGAAGAATGCCTGAAGGGTTACAGAGAAATGTCTTGAGAACAACTCTCGACAGACTGAATGGTGCATGTAACGAAATATCTGTCGAATATGGTACATTAAAGTCCTTCTCTACAACTGTAGTTAAACCAAAGAGAGAACTCAGTATTTTCTGCAGAATTTTATTTAAAATATGACATTATTTCCTGGGAAAATTGGATGAGATAAAGAAATGGAGCAGACAAAAAGATCAAAAACAAAATTGAACTAATCTGAATGCTTTCCCACTAAAAGCTCTTAATGCTTCCGGTCCATTATGCGCATGGCGAAAACCGAATACGAATAACTAAACTATGCCACTTGTTGAATATTGTAATAATATTGTAGAAGAATTCAAGTGTTCTTTTCATTAAAGCCGCGTTGCGATAAGAGCGCGCGACATTGAATAGTCACTGCCGCATTCAACGCAGAATCACTGTATTTTTTTCGCTTTTGCATGCACGTCTTTTATTTAATATTGCGATGCGTCACTTGCTTAGCGCAGTAACGAGCCGATGCGTTGAGCTGCGCCGTAGGAAAAATTCATCTTTTGCAGTTTTTGAATGATAGATGACAGTGCGATCGAGAAGAACAAGCAACAGCTTTATATTTGGGAAGTAACTGTTAGACAAGTGAGCACAAAGTTTGTCTCCGAACAGCTTTAACAGTATTTTTTGATGATAAGAAAACTTTAGTTATGATTTTGTAATTTTATTTAGTGTACTTGTGTATCCTTTTGGGTACCCAAACTTTTATTTCGATCGACTTCATTTTGACTTCATCAAGAATTATAGTGGGCTATTTGATATGTCTGAACGTGAACGCTTCATATGATCTGCTAGAGCACCACTGATATAATATATGTACTTGGAATCGTAAACAACAAGTTATTGTACTTCCAATGGAATCACTGCAATCGAATCATTGAAAATGTTCCTGAAGTATGTTGAGAAGTATACTTTATTACAAACACAAATATTTGAGTGTCACAATTCAGTAAAGGTCTGTATCATCCATCTGTAAGTCATCCATTTACCGCTGTTATTTACAATAACATCGAAAATTTTAATGAAACAGTGCTCTTGCGGATGGACTCAATACGTTTTGGTCAATGTTCTGGGTATGAAGCGTCGTCGTGAAGTGTCAATGTTAAACACCAAAAAACCTGAATCTTTTGCAAAAACGACGATGTTGATTTCTGAACGCAAAAGAGATGCTTGACGACACAGCTGAAGACCCTGTAATGAGATGTAGGTTTATGAATATGACAACGAAGCTGTCCAACAATCTAATGAATGACGCTCAAAAGAGAGTCGAAACCGAAAAAGAAAACAAAATGTACAGAACTGAATTTTATATGCCCTGAGAGCTTTATATTATCTGCTTGTATTGGCTCATCTTCATTGGCATATCCGATATCACTATACAGATTTTTAGCGAGACAATTCCTTATGAGATGTTTAGCGATGAGGTCTATCTCTGGTTCAATGGGTATGTAAACAAGAAAAACTGTCATATTTGGAACCAACAGTATTCTGAAAAGATTCAAGAGCTGCTATTTTATCAAGGAAAAACAATTGTTTGCAGTGGCTTGTGGACCGGTGGAACTATCGGTTTATATTTCTTCAAAAATGATGCCTGTGAGAACTTAACTCAATAGCGGTCATTATCGTGCAACGAAAACCGACTATTTGATGCCTGAAATTGCAGCTTGTGATCTCGGTGACATTTGGTTTCGACAAGACTTCCCACATTTTGCATCAATCAAGGAATTTATTGACAGAACACATCGGTGATCATATAATTTTGCGTTTTGCGCTGCAAGATCCTGTGATCTTCCTGTCGGGATATGTACAGCTTAAGGTCTATTCGGACAATCCCACTTCGAATCATGTCTTGGAGCAAAACATCACGCGTGCCATTTCGAAATACTGGAACGAGTCATCGGAAATTGGATTTAATGGATGGACCATCTGAAACGTAGCCGCGGCCAACCTTTGAAAGAAATAATCTTCTAACTTTAAATGCTAAAGCATTAATCTTTGGATTAATAATAAACATTCGACATTAAATTTGAAGTATCTGTGTTTTTTTTTTTTTAATCAAGGAACCTCGAAATGAATAACCCTTTATTGCATGTAGCTTATTCGAAATTTTCGAAGAATTGTAAATATTATATTTTCATATCTCCACATTTTCATTCCTTAGGCTATTTGGCTGACTTTTGAACCAGTTCCGAAACTAGTTCCAAATTTTAAATTCACTTCATTACTTAGATTTTTCCAGCAAGGTATGTCTACAGTATACATATATCACCATACATAAATTTTTTTCTTTTACAATTTATTAAATATTTGCAGCATACATACAAACGTTCATATACATAAAGTGGGATGGCGTGCAAATGGCCAAACACAGGGCACTGGCACCCATCTAGACAGTTCCAAATCAGTTGTGGCTCTTTGCTCTCACTGTATGTGCCATATATCAATATCACATGCATATATGTACATATATATATATATATATGCATGTTTGTCTTTCCGTCGTGTGTTTGTTGTGTGAATGAATTTGTAGTAGTTGAGTGCTTCAATGCTTATCGCTCGCAATCAAAATGTAAATTTATCAACTCAAACAGATCACAACTTGATTTGTGGTTCATCAAAACAATTGGCGCAGCAAAACTAACTAACAACTACTATACGTAAACGAGTATTATGTTATAAATAAATATGGTAAATATAAGTTTGCAGACATCATCTAAGATCACGAAAACCAAACAGTAAAGGCAACAGTCTATTTGCTCACCGCGCACCTTTTTACTCTCCTGTCACTTAGTCACATTGTACATACATATGTATAATAAGTATGTATATATGACCAGAAGATATGAATACATGTAAATATGTACTTTATGAGGCTTTATCCCCGAAGCGCTTATCAAAGTTTGAAAATTTGTGACATGCAGTTCGCACGGTGCTTAAGAGAGTTCAGCTTAATGAAAATACGAAAATATTATTGTTTTGATACTTAAATACCGCTCGTGCGGCCCTCCTTGATATTCCTAGAATTGGGTTAATGTTTGACATGTGCACATACTTATATACATAAGTGTCTGTGAAGGTTAATAGGGTAGATCTCAATTTCGGCTTAAAATGGATTTCAGTGCTCGTATCGACTAATATGGTATGTATAGCCTCTTTTCATAGTCAACGTTTTCGATGTCCGACAAAGTATAGAGACAATATTTTCTTTGATGTGCTTGATAATCGTCTTAGTTCTTGTGCATATTCGCGTCTCAAAATTGGTCTCGTAGGTAGTTTTTATTGTTTGCATAATAATAATTGTTATCATATTCGAAGAATCTGCGTTCTTAAAGGAACACGTATCGAAACACTCTGATATCCTCACATACTTTGACTTCATACCGGTTCACTTGGATCGTGGACTCGCCAAACCGAACTTTGGCGGCTCTTTCTCTGCCCATATATCGATGAGAGAGTTTTGGATGGGAGGAATCCGTTGGAGTAGAGGGGCAGTTTACGTATGGTTCAAAGCTTGGTGGGACGGTTGGTGGAGGTTTTTATTGCCCGGAGCTCGCCGTCAAATCCAGCTTCAGACTACCTGTGGCAGTGTGTTTCAAGCAGAGGTTGCTGTTATTACGGTAGCAGCATGTCTACCGCTCCGGATTGAAGCCTCCTTTAGAGAAGTGATCATTCGCTCAAATAGCAGCGCGCCGATACTGGTCTTGTACTCATTAACAATGCGTTCAGGGTTGATCCAGGAGTGCTTAATATCGCTATCAGCAGCATCGGGTGTCTTGGTGATAAGACTGGTATGGGTGCCAAGTCATAGCGGAATTGCAGGAAATTACAAAAGTAATGAGCTATCAAGGAAAGGTACCCAAGTACAGCTTTCGATAGAATGAAACCCGGTCGGTGGAACCCTTTCCTCTTGCATTCTACTTCTAGATAGCTTCAGATAGCTGGGCTTCGGGAAAGCTTGGTTAGCGCTGGGCAACCATCAACCATCGATACACCTGTTGTCGTGAAAGCCTTTGGGCCTAAGATCGATAGCAAGAGACTAGTGTTTTTTTTTTTGCCCTCAGTAAGGCTTGAATATGCCTACTTGTGGCGCTTTTGACAGGTCATTGCGCTATTGATGTTCATACTGTAAGGTTGGGAATCTTATTGAGAAGATGAGGTGAAAGCAACTCAACTCTTCCTTTTTGACTGTCCTGCGTATGGGAGGTTCCGTAATAATGACATACCTCAAAATCTTAAATGCTTACTGAGTTCACAGCATCAAAGATGTATTAATTTTATTTTAATTTCTTAATCGAATCTTGTCGAGAGAATATATTATCCAAAGTCCTGATTTAAAAGATTAATAGAATTTGTGAATTAATGGAATGCTTACTGTTTTAAACATAGCGAAGACAGCATCTGACATTGCTACCACTTGTTGTACGAATTTAAATTTTTGAGTGGCGAAGAGTCAGCGACCATGAAATAGTGTGTCGTCGACAAGGTAGCTATTAATTTGTTTTCCTGAACTATGCTGATGCCCTCCGTTGCGTTCGTGAAGCTCACGTTTCCATATTTCTGGTGATACTACATTTGTTACGTTACTAATGAGAACCATAACCTCTTAGCAGAATCTTATTCGAAACTCGCAATCTCATATTTGCATTTTTTGTCTTTGTTTCTATATTGTTTCTTGTGGCATCGGTAAAAAGATGAAATGAATAGTGCAATAAATGAATGGAGCTCAGCTTTTATCGATATTCAACTGTGCGGTTTCTACAAAAAGTTATTTTACCTGCAATACTATTTGATCAAACTGACTTTCACGCATCTTCATACAAATTTTTTTTATCTATTATTATAGATCCCTGAGCCATGACAAGCATCCAATTTTCTAATACATTTATTATAAGCCTCACATATGATGGTCTTCATTACCTTCAGCGAATTTCTTTTTTTTCGGTTTCAACTAGATGTTGGACAGTTTGGAGACCATATTCATAGAGCCTCATCTTGGCCAAAACAATAATGCGTTTAATGAATGTAGTATTCTCAACTGCGTTGTCAAGCATCCTTATTCCAAAGGATTCGGGTAGTTTGGTACGATTCTAGCGCGGACACCTTTGATACACAAAACATCACATAAAATGGCTGAATCAATTCATAAGAATTACTGAGATCTCTTAATATCTCGCTATTTCAGTTAACGTCATTAATAGAGGTGGATGGATAAGTCGTATGAAACAAGTTTCCGTAGACTTCACTGAATTTATTCTGCCACACAAATATTTGTGTTTATGATAGAGTAGACTGCCTAAACCTCGTTAAAAAAAAACAACTTTTTACAAAACGAATTCGCAGCCCTGATTCCATCGGAAACATAGAATTACAAGCATTGCTTCTTTTTTCATGGTAAAAGTCGCCAGACAAATTTTTAAAGCCGTAAATAGCTACCAAGCAAATAAGAATTGAGATGTGGAGATCAAACTTCACAGAAACAGTAAGAAAGGGGTTACCAATCTAGGAAAATTTTGTTTATCGATTTGATTTGCGATGCCCGTGTAAAACTTGATATTGGTATAAGACTGAAAGTTGAACTGACTGACCGATGACTGCTTTTACGAAAACGGTCTTGAGTATGTATACATACGTATATATAAGTATGCTTTTCATACGGATTAATTGAAAAAATGTATTGCGAAAATTGAGGATAACCCTAAACGTATAAGTTCAAAGAGTTAGTACTCTGCGTAATGACATAAACGATACATTGTTTGAACTGAACGCCATAAAGTGGGCAAATGAGTAAAAAGACGATTTTCAAAAACAAGTTGGGAGCAAAACATCTTAGTCAACCGATTTGATTGCTTTGATTATATCTATAGTTAGTATGAGCGATGCTCTTGTTTTTATTTGTACATAATGTCCATCACATACATATATACACATATACATATAAATATGCATGTACACATGCTATGTGTGCAGGTCTGCTGGCCCGTCTTAGCCCATCTTAGCCCATCTTAGCCTGTTTGCCCATTGTGCTGAGTGACAGCGGAATATTCCGTTACGCGCTCGCCTAAGTGGCAGCTATGCAAAATTTCCTGACAAACTCGCGAGTTCCAACAGCCAACAGCTTTAGCATTTCTTTCTAGTTGCGACTACTTATTATGCTTACAAAGTTGTACAATGTTTTATTATTGCTTTTAATTGTTTTTCTTAGACATATTTGTTAAATGGCGCCACACAGCACACACTTTGTAGGTGTTTTCCTTTTTACCTGGTAATGAAGATTCTGGAAAATTGCTTAACAAAAACTTTTATTTTCCATTCAGGTCAAGGTCATTGAAGCTCAGTTTGACCCATTTGGTGGACATATACATGCACATTTACTAGCTCTTTGGCTATTTTTGTCTCTGCATATGCGTAATTAGTGCTCTTATTGACTGTGGTAGACTGTATGCGTGTGCGTGTGTATCAGTGGGGGTATGCTGTATTTTCAATTTAGCTCAGCTTGTGCATTTAAAAATTGAATTAAAATCGAGGCAATGTACAACAGCACTTTTGTATAACTTTTCATATGCAGATGCTGATGCGTGTATAGCAGGTCTATTGAAAAATCCCCGGCCTAACACATAGATGGTGCTAGTACAATATGGTTTCTCCTCAGCTCTAAACTTCAAAAGACGCGTGTATAAAATTGGTAGCTGTCGGATCATTAGTTTGTGAAGTATATCATTTTGAGTGAAGCAGATTTGTTAGTGTGAAAAAAATGTATGAAAAGAAATTTTGGTTGTTGGAAAATAATTACTTTTCGAAAGAAAGAGAAAAAAATACACTTGCCGCAAAACCTCGTCAAGTTGCCGCAAACTGCGCCAAAAAAATTAGTTATCCAGGATTGGTATGCTCAGTTTAGACGTGGGGAAATGCGTACCGAAAGCGCAGGACATAGTGGATGTCCATGAGAGGTTGTTACCGATGAAAAAGTCAAAAAAAGTCCAAAAAACCTTGTTGGATGATCATAAAGTGAAGTTGTTCGAGATAGTGGACACTTAAGTAACGGAATGTGTACATAATTATCATGAATATGTGGGTATGAGAATGCTCTGTGTAAAGTGGGTGCCGCGTGAGCTCACTTTTGACCAAAAACAACGACGACTTGATGATTCGGAGTAGTATTCGGATATGTTTAAGCACAATAAATCCGTGTTTTTTTCATCGATAAGTGACAAAGTATGAAACATGGCTGCATTATTTCACTCCGAAAGCGTATTCTTCAGATATGTCTCCAGCGACTTTTTTTGTTCTCATATCGCAAAAAAATGCTCGCTGGCAGCCTTTTCAGGCAAGAAACCAAAAAAAAAAATGTCTAGGTGGCCACATATGAGCTGTAGGGCGGCTGGGGAAGCGTTGGGATGCCGGCCTTGGTTAGGTAGCTGTTAAAAAGAAAGGCCTCGGACCCGATTGATCCTTCGTTTGTATCTTTTGAGAAATACTTTATAAAACTTGGCGTTGACGGTTTGTCCAGGAGGAACAAATTCATGATGGACGATACCTTTGATGTCAAAAAAGACAATGAGTGAGCAGCGTTTTCACTTTGGATTTACTCATGTTTCCGGTCCTCCGGCCCTCCAATGTGTCTTACTATGGTATGCCGAGGACTTTTCAATTAATCTATTACATATGCATGTGCATGTATTGTGGACAAATAAAATTATGTCCTAGCCAGCCGTATACCAATTAAGACCGAGTTACATTTAGCACTGCTGCATGAAGTGCTATTTATGGTGTCAAGGACACAACAGTTTTACATAATCCTCCTGGCAACTGTGAATTGAATTTAAAATGGGCACATTCCGGTTGCAGTGTGTTAGTAGTCTGTCGCGCGGATCACATGTTTCAGTTGCTGAAAAATTGTTTTCATTTTAAAGAAAAATATTCGTATCATTTTGCTAAAAATAGGCTTTATTATTCAAAATAGTTGCCATCGAGGGAAAATGGCGGCTATAGCGTTCTTCAAAGTTTTCGATACCATTTACGTAATACCTTTAGTCTCTTTCTTCAAAATATGCCTCAAGAAATCGCCGTGATTCTTTCTCTTGAGTTCTGATTACAAATTTGAAACCTATTACATTAAAATCGGCTACTGTTTTCATTCATTTGCGACACTGTGAAGCTGAATTATGAGCTCGATGGAAGTAATACTACTATAAGCACAAAAAATAGTAAGACTTTTTAATTTTGAAATTCTTAATTTATTCTTCCATATCTATGCCGTCCCGTCAAAGTCCCAAAATTGAATGGAACTTCTTTATTGACTCATCGTAAACATCACCAAAACACTTTATGTACTTCCGAAAAACCAGCGTATACCAAACAGTAATGATTACTCCGATGTAGAAAAAAAGTACTTTGGTTATCGCGCAAAATTGATATTAAAAAATCATACTATTTTTATTCATTATGGAACTGTTGCAAAGCCCATATCCTTTTTCTTCCCCCTCAACCGTCACAACCTTTTCACTTTAGCAGTATCAAGGACTTCGCTAGTACAAAATTCAGAGTCTAATAACAAATTGTAGGTCAAGTAAAGGGAAATGAAAATTATTTCTGGATAAAGCGCCTTCATTTAAGTGAAATTCTATTTCAAATGAAGTAGTTGCCTACATTTAGGATGGCATAGAGTTCTAAGCTTAAGGGGCTATACCAGTGTGACGCATGAAAAATTAGGCGATTTTCGTGAATTGAAAGTGAGTGATTGAATATTTCGATCTTGTTTGAATGTAATAAGGTATATTTTCAACTATATTTTAAGATTTGTTTTTACAAAAATTTTGAAAAATAATGGATTTAAGCGCCTCAACTGCTGGCATTATTCCGGCCGAATGAGTAGCTAAAACAAACAAATTTAAATGTTTATTAAACTTAAAAATATTTCCAATACAATGACCTACCGTCTTTGAAAAATATAATATCAACAAGTAAGGAAGGGCTAAGTTCGGGTGTCACCGAACATTTTATACTCTCGCATGATAAAGTGATAATCGAGATTTCAGGCGTGGTTGTCAACCGATTTCACCGATATTTGGTACATGTCATCAGGGTATTAAGAAAATATTATATACTGAATTTCATTGAAATCGGTGGAGTACTTTCTGAGATATGGTTTTTGGTCCATAAGTGGGTGACGCCACGCCCATTTTCAATTTTTAAAAAAATCCTGGATGCAGCTTCCTTCTGACATTTCTTCCTTAAAATTTAGTGTTTCTGACGACTTTTGTTAGTCGGTTAACGCACTTTTAGTGCTTTTCAACATAAGCTTTATATGGGAGGTGGGCGTGGTATTTTCCGATTTCTTCCATTTTTGAACTGTATATGGAAATGTCTAAGAAAAACGACTCTATACAGTTTGGTTGACATATCTATAGTAGTTTTCGAGATTTGTCCTTTTTGCCAAATTTCACTTTAATATCTTTATTTATGGCTTAGTTATGACACTTTATAGGTTTTCGGTTTTCGCCATTTTGTGGGCGTGGCAGTGGGCCGATTTTGCCCATCTTCGAACTTAACCTTCTTATGGAGCCAAGAAATACGAGTACCAAGTTTCATCATGATATCTCAATTTTTACTCGAGTTAAAGCTTGCACGGACAGACGAACAGACGGACGGACGGACAGGCAGACATCCGGACTTCAACTCTACGCGTCACCCTGATCACCTGATATAACCCTATACCTGACTCTTTTAGTTTTAGGACTTACAAACAACCGTTATGTGAACAAAACTATAATACTCTCTTTAGCAACATTGTTGCGAGAGTATAAAAATTAACAAAATGGCGAAATTTTGAAAAAAATTGCCGTATTTTTTAATGCCTAATTGACAATTTTCAAACAATCAAAAAGATCGTGGGTCATTGTATAGTAAATGTACTCAAAAATACTCCGTTTTAATTTGAAGTCGGTCGGCCAATTTATGGTTGAGTTACGACGCCATAAGTTTCACTTATATATATTGGCACCTCCGAGCGCTCGCTCTTTAGAACGCTGCCATCCAAAAACCATTCAAGATACGACGTTCCCGATTTCGCAGGATATTTATGGAAATATAATATAATATAAGCTATCGAAAAGCAAATATATATATTTTTTTTTTTAAAGCGTCACACTGGCATAGCTCCTTAAAGAAGAGCTTATCTGACTTAAAAAGGACATAACAAAAATAAATTATATTTCGTCGTTGAAAGCCATTTTCACCTTTTTATCGAATCTTATTCATCTTAATAAATCTAAGTACGTTTTTCGAGATTATCTAAATTTCTCTAATATAGCGCTGACTAATGTCCGTAAATGATGCATGCAAAAAAATTATTTTATATAGGCAATAATTCTTTGATGAAATCGCGCCAAACGCGGACTCACTCGGCCAGCACTTGGTTAGCGCGTGTCAGTTTTTAATAGCATAAGACCAACTATAGCCTAACCGTTAAATATTCTAGTGCGCGTGTATGTATATGTGTACAGAAATGCATGCAATTATAAGTTATTAAAGCGTAAATTTCTAAAATACATATAAATGTATGTGTGTTTGCGTGAGCGCCTGTCAAAGCGAATGCAACGAATGAATGGTTCGTTGACTATCATAAAAGACCGCTGCCGCCATAAATTGACTTGTCAATTAGCAAATCTATAAATAATTCGAATGCATATCAAGCCTCGCACATACATATGCATGTGCGTATATATAAGCACATATGTAAAAGGTGCTTAATAAATTATAAAATTGAAATGTACCACAAAATATGTTCCGCAAATGCTGCCAAAATGCCAATAGCCCAAGCAAATTACTAATAATTACATGCGGCGCGGCTATAATGGGCTGAGCGCAAATAGCAAAGAGCAAAGCGTGGAAAAAGGAAAATATAATTATGAAAATTCTTTTTGTGCAACTTTTATATATAAAAATTGCTTTGTGTTATGAATTTTAATTGGATTGTTTTATTTCATAACACAGGTGCAGAGGTACATGGCGGCAAATTAAAATAAATTCACACATTTTCACAATGAGTTGGCGCTTTGTAGGCTTGTACGAGTATATGTGCTAGAATGCCTAAAACACAAAAAGAAAAAGAAACACACACACAGGAATTAAGCGTAATTTCAATTTGCACATAGTTGCTTCGAATTACTTTTTCATTTCCCGTGGCGGTGAAGTGCCCTATTCACGTCCAAAGCAATGGTGTAGTCAGCTGTGCGCGCCAGTGTTGGAATTTACAGACATACACATGTTTAATTGTATACATATGCGATGTTTGTGTATTTGCAATTTACTACCTGTACAGCGCCTTTTTTGGCAAGACATTGTGCAACAATGTTGCACACACAATCTCTTGTCGCCATAAATTAAACGCTTACATATTATATATAGGTGATTGTAAACAGATACATACATGTAGTTGTATACAACTAGAGTCGGCAGGAATTCGCACCCTGTCGGAAAAACTATATTTTTTTTACTCTTGTCACATGTTGCAAGCTGCTGGGGTGGTTTGTGGGCCGGTATTTCTTCAAAAATGATTCCGCTGAGAACGTAACCGTCAATGGCGACCGTTATAGCGCCATCATAACCGACTATTTAATGCCTGGAATTGAAGCTCTTGAGCTCGGCGACAATTTCCGGTTTGGATGTTTAAAGTCTAAAGTGTATGCGGACCATCGCGCTTTGATGCAGGTCTTGGAGCAAATCATCATACGTGTCATTCGCCAGTTACTAGTCGAAATGCTCGACGTAGCCGCGGCCAACATTTGAAAAGATAATCTTCAAAAAATAAATGAAAAATAATTTTATTTCAAATAATAATAAACGTTATTTACTAAATTTGAAGTTGTTGGGTTTCTTCTTTAAAAAGGTAGGAAATTTTAAAATGGATCACTCTTTATACATAAAAATGATCCGGCTGATGAGACGATATGGAATTGAAAATTGAGATAAGTTTATGACACTTGTTAAATGTGTTCTTTGGTATCCTTAGCATTGCAAAGGGGTGTAATCGAGTTCCGCCACACCCACAATATGCCAATATACATAAACAGCGATGAAAACTTTTGAACTAAAAATACGTTCATCCGCTCCTTAACTGGTTTAATGTCCATATCTTCCAAGCCGCTAAAGCTAAATCAACTTAACTCACCAAGAGAAGCTATTTTAGAACCCATATGTACTATATGAATATGTATACTATCGAAATAGATTAGTATAAAATAAGCTAAATGCGTTTTATTTGACGAAGATTTAGCTATTAGCTCGGAACACTCCGAAGCTGGAAGAATAGAATGTCACAAAACTATGCGGGAGGAATTAAATTTTTAATAGTAATGTAATAGATTTTGTAAGGCACACCACACAACTTTTGGTGCGAAGCCTCAATTTCATCAAAAATATAAACTTTCACTGGTCCTTTTGACCTTTAGCTGCATTTATTTCATAGAATAATAAATATTTTTGCTTTTTTGTTTTGAGAGAATTTTAAGAGAAGAAAAGTTTTCTTCAAATCCAGGCAACGATTTTTGGAGATTCTCTACGAAATCAGATGCATTCAAATATTTTCAAAGTGAATCACTGATTATTAAATATCATTAAATTCTGAACTAAACCTCTGAAATTAACCAATAACCTTTATAGAGCAAATCTTATGGAAATCTACTCTACAAAGCATCGCGATGGTTAAAAGCGCAAAACCATGTAAGATAAACCGGCTTAAGTTTCATTCATACGGAAAACTTCTGGTTGAAAAATCATGTGCATGTAAGGCAATTGAAATTTTGGAGAATATTTTTACTTTTATAACAAATTTTGGACGAGACCGGAAAAAATTTTAATCGACCTATTAACGAATTATCGAAGTGATCTATCTAAAACTCAACATATTTGCGGGAAAAATGCTAAAATGAAGCACATTTAACATACAGATATGACTGTAGCAGAGTAAACTGTAATTTATAGAATTAGTAAGGGTCACAATGCCACCAAAAACGGTAGAATATTTTCAATGAAATTCAATACGACAGCAATATTTCGGTATATACGAGTCAACATGAGTTATATGATCATAAAAATTGAGGTTGGATAATACAGATTACTCATTTGAAAGCACGAATTGAGTCACTGCACTGCACTTCATTTATACTAAACGAAAAAAAAAAATTTTTTTTTTTTCAATTAAAAAAAATCAATTTGAATTACAATTTCTTGTAGGGTATCGCAATATATCCGCAAATTCACATACACGTGTAAACAGCAAACTTATGTGAGCAGTATGTGTGACTGTAATATTATTAACATTTCAAGAATTGACACGAGCGCACTCAAAGAAAAGAAAGAAAAAATTTATTTGGCCAAATGCCAAATGATCTCAATAACAACAAACAAAAAAGCCATAATAATAACAACAACTGGAGGTAAAATAACAGCAACACTGTAATATTGGAGGAAAAACTAAAAAAAAGGCATTTTGATGAAGTATTCCGTATGTTTGTTGGGCGAAATGAAATCTTTCACTTTGTTTTCCGCTACTCGATTTCAATTTAATTTCCTGTTTAAGCAAAATTACACGCCCACCTGATACGGCAATGAAAAGGAGCGTAATACAATAAACAAAATGTATACAAAGTATTTCATAAATATTAAATTCCATATGGATATGTGTGTGTGTGTGAGTACTTGCATACGACTGCAATAATGCTGTTTCGAAAATAAGCAAATGAAAAAGTATAAAATTTGATGGTGGGATACACTGATCTGGAGGAGGTATCCATAGTGAAACCGCGGAGTCTGTTAAAATTCACGTCAAGCGCAGGCATCCTAAAGGGTGACAACTTCTCTTGAACCTAGAAATTGATTTCCATCTTGTATCGCAAAGGACTAAAACTGGTTTATGCGTGGCTTATTGCCGAACAATTTAACATTTACTTTACCTAACCTATATTTTGCAGTTTCCAGTTTTTATGTGGATAATTTCCATAATTGACTGAAGTAAAAACTGAGCCAGTGGTACAGTTCTGCTGTCAATATTTCATCGATAACAATAACGAATACGAAACACAATGTGGACTTCTATGAATCCCTTATAATTTGTGTAGAGATGTGAAGGCTGTCAGCTTCTTATGAAATCGAATCATCAAATTGAAAGATGTAAGAATCTTAGCAGTAAATGTGGGAAGAGCTGGAACATTTCTTGCCTCATTTGTGGTACATTTTCCACTTCAACACTATATGAAGAAAATTTCAAGAAATCGACTTTTTATTTATTTATGCCTATAATTGAGTCTTCAGCCTTGGCTAGATATTCCAGATATTTAATAACGAAAATTATTAAAACCGCAGTTAAGTAAACAGGTAGAGGATCTTAACAGGAGTTCTTATTCCTCGAAGACACTGCTACGTTATGAAGCAACAGAAAGTCCTGAATTAACATTTATGACAACAGCTGTCAGAACAAAATATATGCTAAAAAAAATGCGATGGGTCAAAGAGTTTTAAGATAGAAACACTCAACCTTCTCCATTATTCAAAAAGTTTTGGCTTGCTTATGCCAACATCTTGTATAAAGCTTAAAATATAAGCAAAATGGTTTTAAGGTGGTTCCAAAGCGGATTTAGAAGGTTGTTAAAAATCTTAAACTAATTGGCATTTGATTTTTAATCCTAATCCCCTCCGAATACTTCAATCAATCTGCTTCTTTTTTAGAGATGCGGATTTTGTTGAAGTCTCGCTCTTCTTCGACAAGCGCAGTTGAGGTTGTGTCTGGCGCTGATTTTGGCCTGAAGGCTTCTTTTTATGCCGTAATTTCCGGTCGTTAGCTGTTGCTTTTGTAGGGGTTGCAATATCATCTCCGAATAGATCAATCAATTTATATTCTTTGTAACTTGATGGTGTCACTGTTGTTGGTGTAGTTTATAGTCTGTAGACTTCTTTTTATGCTCTCGGTCATCGGTATCCTTTTTTGTAGGTGTTGTAATATCATCACCGAATAGATCACTCAACTTATACTCTTTTCTAGTGGCTGTTGCCACCGGCTCCGCCAAACTCTCAGTCTTCTCTGAAAAGTTCCGTGGACTTTAAGTTTGTTGCTATAGGTTATAATTTGAAGCTTTTCTTTTACGACACCCACCTTTAGTTGTTCTCTTTGTAAGGTTTGTTGTACCATCTCTGAACATATCAATCAATGTATAACTCTTTCTTGTCGCTGGTACTGCTGACTGCGTTAGACCTGTCTTCTTCTTTGGCATGTCACGTTGTTTGACATCACTATTTGGTGTATGCTTGTCGCCATTGCTTCTCCAGCTGTCATTTACTTGATCCATAGAATCATTTTTCGTCCAATGGTTATTGCAACGCGTTGGGTTGTTAATTGTAATATTACTATCGATTGATTTAGAGCTGACCAAGACACGGTTAGTGTTATCACTAGGAGCTGGCGACCTCACTGGTTAGAGCTGGCGACCTCTTGTTTGCTGTTAGGGCTGACACGACTTATACGTTTCTCCTTTGGTAGTGGTAAATATTCGAATTCTAAATTCTCTATCTCTTGTGGGGGACTAGAAGATAGTATAGAAGATGAGGCTCGAATTCCTTCCTTTTGCAGTCGTGAAGTTAGCTCTAACATGCTGAATGGCCTCACTGCTCATAAGTGGATAAGTCATTCACGAATACTACAACGAGATACATCAGTTGAATTTTGACTTTTTGAGGTGATCTCCTTTCAGACGCATCTACCTGTTTACAAAAAATGTTGGGTATGAAGGCGTGATCTCTTGTTTCGTATCTCAGGTATACAGATAATCTGTTCGAGGACTTACAGTGCAGGTATAAATTTTCCAACTCCAGAATAGACTTTAATAAATGACCCAAAACTTGCACAGGTTTCAAAAAGGTGGATCTGAAGAGGTGATATATTGTATATATTGAGTGTATATATAGAAAATTTTTCCGGGAACTTTACGTCTTTACCAAATTCAAGAACAGATTTTGACGAAAGACTCAAAACTTACAAAAGGAGGTAAGCCTGATTCCAATTTTCCAATATTTC
Organism: Bactrocera latifrons; assembly: GCF_001853355.1. Classification (NCBI taxonomy): domain Eukaryota; kingdom Metazoa; phylum Arthropoda; class Insecta; order Diptera; family Tephritidae; genus Bactrocera; species Bactrocera latifrons. The sequence goes on along the minus strand of NW_017536507.1, from coordinate 27,535 downwards.
AGAGAATTGATAATGAAAGGATTAAACTTGCATTATTCAACGATTGTAATTATTCTGGAAATAAATCATTTATTTTATATATTATAATATACAAGATTGTACTTCAAAGTTTTCAAAAATATCTTACACATCCAACCCAAAGTATATATACAGACATCTGAAAGGTTGAAAGTTCTTAAATTAGGCAACTCCATATACAAATATATGATATATATGGGATGTCTTGGCCCGATTTTATCCATTTTAGCACAAACACACATTACTATATATTCAGAAAAAATACGTTTTCTGACTAAAGTCAATCGGAAGTTCGAAATTTTTTATACTTCCTAATTTTGACAACTTTAGATGAGCGAGGTAATTCAGACAGATTTTGTTAACATCATCATTTTTTCAAAATTTAGTATCCGTACAAGATTAACTAATCAAACGAAAGTAATAAGGGTCGACAATATTATTTATACCTCGTGGATATCGGTCGGAGTTAGACTTTAAGGAATATCTTTACATATTCATTTCTTTTCTCAAAGCCCAACACCCTACATATTCTCAATATGTGGTCAAATAATAATATATATGAATAATTAATGCATAAGACTACATACATGTAATTGTACTAACGTTATGGTAACCTCGAAAATGGCGTTAGCCGATAACTGATAATGGCTAAATTTAACTTCAAATTGAGGCCGCAAAAAACATTACATAATAATTAAACTGTTTTACTTCACAACAAAGCAGAGAAAGCATAAATTACAAGTGGAAAACGAAAAAGCAACAAAATCCCAAAAAAATATTAATCACAATCTCGGAATGCAGTGAACCTAATGCAGTCAATGTGATATACCACACGAGATCTCAAGATTATAAGAATATCAAGCGGCAATCAAAAAGGCAACAACAAAAATAATTGTTAATAAAATTATCATGACGATTTTAATTTTTTTGTATACCACGATTCCAAGTTTTAGCCAATAAATCAGCGTATCTTACTACCGCTCTGATACTAATACATAAGCAGTATTTAATGCATTAGGGTGGCCCTCAAAAATTATATACTATTATTTCTAATATATATAATTTGCTGGAAGTATGGCTCACAAGTGTGTCTTTTTAATTTAATATCAAAAGTCGATATCAAACATCGGCTAAAATAAATATTTTAAAGACGGTTAGCAATAGCAATAAAAGTGTTATCTAGGGCTCTAGGTTTAATTTACAATAACTTTGAAAATAGTCGGCAATCAAATTATTCAGTGGTAGCTATAATTTAACCACCGATTGCTGATTATCGATTTTTAAATATCGATTATTTATCATCAATTATTGAAAATTTTATCGATATATTTTTTTAAACCATAAAATTATTGAGTGATAACTATAATTTAGCCAGCAGCTACCGATTATCGAGAAAGATATCAATTTTAAAATATTTTATAAAACGAAAAAGTATAATTAACCTTCTGTAGATCAAATTATTGAGTGATAACTGTAATTTAGCTACTGATTACTGATTGTCGGTTAAAAATTATAAATCGAATAATAATTGAAAAAGTTATCGATTTAGAAATTTTTTAGGAGCAATAAAATAACTGAGTGTTAACTACAACTTAACCACCGGTTTTCGATTATCCAAAAAAAATATCGATATTATTATTGTTTGTAAGATGACAGTCGTGACAATAATTTAACCACCGATTACTGGTTATTGGTTGAAAATAATCGATTATTGGGTCATCAAATAATGTATCGAGTATCGAAAATGTTATCGATTTTGATATTTTTTTAAAAGAAATAAAATTATTGAGTAATAATATATATATACTTTAACCATCGGTTAGCGATTATCGAGTAAGTTATCGATTTTATAATATTTCATAGCGTGAAAAAATATAATTAACTTTTTTTAGATCAAAATATTGAGTTATAACAGTAATTTAATCACCGATTATTGATTATTGGTTGATATTGATCGATTATTGAATATCGATTATCGGAAAAGTTATCGATTTTGATATTTGTTAAAGAGCAATAAAATTATTGAGTGATAAATAAAATTTTACCTCCGAATACCTAATATCGATTATCAAAAAAGTTATCGATTTTAATTTGTTTTTTCAGATGGCAAATTATCATAAATTCTTTTGATTGTACTGTATGCTTACGAAATTTAAACCCTTAAATTTATGCACAATTTATATATGTATATTGTTTACGATTGGTTATCACCTCAACCAATAGTTAGAAATTGGATAAAATATTAAAAAAAAATTTAAACTACCCTAATGTTTACGTATATATATCCATGAATGTATTAAAATATACTTTCTCAAATTCGTTTTAATTTTTTTTCCACAAAATACTGAACATTATTCAAAACATATTCAAATATTTATGAATGTCCTTCGCAGACGGTTGAGACAGTTTTGTGTCATTTACTGCAACGTGCGGCGGACAGTTCACGCTCACCTGTGGCCAACTGTCCCACATTTGGATATGTTTGCTTGAACCACATACATATGTATGTATATACATAAATATTAATATATACCTATATAACAATATGCACATATTTACTCTTAAAAAAAAAAAAAAACAAAAGAACACTTTGTTTGCTGCTGCTTTCGCAACACCGTTAAACCAACTAATGTGCTGATTTAAACAATTATCCAGATTGTGGAACCGAAGCAGGGAACAGTTGCTACATGTAGCCTTTATCCGAATTGAACCTTGAATGCAGCTGAGTTTATATTTATCTTTTTTCCACTTTTAGCTGTCTTCAAACAGGAATATGTATGAATACAAATAACTGCACACATCAACATACATACATATATGCGTGTCTATACATATGTACATAAGTATGCTTGTCACATATTCCATTTCTTATATGTATGTTTGTTAGACTCTTGAATGTTTATATGTATGTGTATCAGAAAATTTTTCATATAATTTCTCGCTCACATTTTTTATGGAAAAAAAATCGCATGACTTTTCCCCAACGACAAATTACCTTGCGAATATCTCGTGAGCGCAGTAGATGTTGGAAAAAAAATGCCTGTAAATATTTTTAATTGGCTTCTTTTGTATATATATTAATGTTAAAGAAAGAAGAAAAAGTAACATAAATATTTCCCTCTTTTAATTTAGAAATTTTATCGAATAAATGTTTGCCGATGGTACATTGTCTTTTAATGCTTTATTAGCGATGTTAGGTTACGAAGGTCATGGATGATGTTCACATCTCACTCATTTTTTGTAATATATATTTTTTTTTTTTTTTTTGTTTTGGTGCCCTATCGAAGATGAAAGACTGAAAACAGAATTTTTGGCATATTTTACGGGCTAACTATCAGAAGGGAAAGGCTGCAGTTCACGCAAATTTATTGTGTCAATGCTTACGGCGCTGAAAACTGATTCGTGGAGCCGCCCGTGGTGACAAGTATTCTATTGTTTGTTCTATTCGCCACTCTCTAATCTTAGGTAACTATTATAGTATATGTATATACATCTGTATTTTAAATGGGGTTACTACATATAATATATCATTGATGCTTAAACGACGGCTGGACTTAAGTCATCTCTGAAAAATGTTGAGTTTATTGCTGTATGTCAGAATTTGAAGCTTTTCTTTTACGAGACCCACCTTTGGTAGTTATCTTTGTAGGGTTTGTTGTGCCATCTCCGAACATATCAATCAATGTATGTATAACTCTTTCTTGCCGCTGGTACTGCTAAACGAAACCAAGTTTTATACAACTTGTGATTGGATATAACCCACCATTTGGAATCCTTTATAGTATATACCTTAACACCGGTTGTCTGAACAGGGATGATATGATTCCTAAGTATCATTTCTGCTATTTTTGTAAACCCAGCGGTCGATTCTTGTGCGAAAAAAATCCACATATTATTCATTAACAACATTACAAACAGCTAAATTAACATCTTGGTGTTGGTTTTGGTCTGCTGGAATCATCGGTCCATACTTCTTTCGAAATGAAAATGATGACACCGTTAGTGTCAATGAAGAGCGGTATAGATCGATGATAACCAACTTTTATGGCCGCAAGTTGATCTTGATTATATCTGGTTTCAACAACACGGGGCTACAGAACATTTTTAGGACTTCTTTTAATTCCTTCCGCCTATTGATTAATACCACCACACTGACATATTTTTTGAAATTCAATCCTTTTTACATTACATAACGAATTCGAACGCTTTTAAGTTCAACTTAATTTTTTTTTTTTTTTTTTTTTGTTCTCTATTCTCACTAAATTTATTCCATAATTTTATAGGACGATTTCCCTATATTTTGTGGCTATATGTATGTGCAACTACCGAATTATTGCAAGAAAAGTCTGGATATTTCAAGAAGTTGGGATTCAACACCATTAGACTACTTCTTATTCGGTTATTTGAAGTCATTTATCTTGAGCAATAAACCAGACTCCTCTCCCAGCTTTAGAAGCCAATATTGAATGTGCTATCCATGGCATACCACTTGTTTTAGTGCAAAAAGTGCTCGAAAATTAGGTTCATCTAACTCGTTTCGGCTAAAGAAGTCATGCAGCTCGTTTTAATGATGTTATATTTAAAATATATTTATATGCGATTGAGCTTCATATTGAATAAAAAAAAATTTGAATTTTCTTAACAATTAACTTTTTTGTTTTTTAAGAAATCATATCACTCTCATTCAAAAACACTGTATTATTAGATATTGCATTTGCTAATAAATAAGCAGCTATAGTATTATAAATATGATAAGCACTAGGTTTGTATTTCCATGCATTATCACAAAGAAAATTCTGTTAGTAGAGCAACCCACAGAGCGCTTATACTCCTAACAGAAAATCACATATGAGAGGAAATCTGCAGTGACTGAAATGTTAACTCGATGATCGTATGCTTATAAATATAGAAATATAAACAAAAAACTATAGAGAAGTATGCATGTGCTGAGGAAACACATTGAGTGGGCCCTTCATATATACGGTGTTCTGCTAAAATTTCTACACCTACCACTGGCCTTAATTGAAAAATCGGAGTCTTGTTTCGACGCTCATAGTATAACGGTATATAAATAGATATAATTTATAAATAGTTTTATGAGTTCATTAACACACATTTACCCCGATTTATTTCGACTAACCCCAACAATTGATAAAAATCATTATGCAAAGAGATGATTCAGAGTGCTGGTCTCAAAAGTTGTTTTCCGCCATGGCGAATGAATAATATCCAGTTTCAGCATGATAAACCAGATATAATAGCGAAATAATAATTAAAACAACCCACACTTCTGAGAGTTAGTTTATGCCTTAAATGTTTTTAATTCGTTAATTTCGCATTGTCATCAGCATATGTAAATTTTTATGCAAGGTAAAGACAAGCGTTTTCGAAAATCATAGCTTTATCTCATTCCTTATAAGTCTATGTGCTAATTAAACAAAATATGTGTATGTATGTATTTCCTTTTGAGTTCAATCCAAAAAAGTTCATACTTTTTATCACAGCTACAATCTTGAAGAGCTCATGAGCGAAGAAAATAATAAATTAGAAGTTGGCCTGAACGATTCTTCTAGATGTTTTGAAAAAATTGCGGATTCTATGAAAATGTGTATGTTTATTGTTAATTGTTGCTGAATATTTAACAGAAATAAAAATTTTACAACCTTTTTTTTGGTATAAAATATAATGGAGTTTTTGTGTTAAATAGATCACATAAACTGGCATAAAAATAATTAATATCAAGTGATTGTGTTTTCGTGGTATGCCTTATACCTTTTTTCGATTTGAACACACCAATAGATTCAAATAAGAAAAGAAGTCCTATAACGCGACGAATCGAACAACAAACTGGTATAAATTGCATAAACTAGCAGAATAGAAAAAATAAGGAATATAAAAAAGAAACCTCATAAGGTGATGAATCGAACAACGAACTGGTATAAATTACATAAACTGGCATAATAGAAAAAATAATGAATATTAAATAGTTATGTCTCTGTGATATATGTTATATCTTCTTGTTTCGATTTAAAAATACTAAGATGTCCAAATCAATAAAGAAACCATATTTGATGAATCGAACAAGAAACTGGTATAAAGCACATAAAGTGTGTTTTAAAAAATGGCATAATCGAAAAAAGAGTAGTAGTAAGAGTAAGTAACCTTATAAAATGATGAACTGATAAATCAACTGGTATAAATTACATTAACCGATTTGGTACCCAGTTAATAGACGAAAGGTATAAACCAGGTGGTAAAAGCGAATCGAATCACATATGAAGAAACTGGTGGATTATTGTAATAAAAAACACACAATTTTAATTCCGGAAAAGTATTGGATTCTTTCACTCATCGATATATACATATACAATTGTTTGTGGGTATTTCCGGAAAATTTCATTTTAAAAACCACATGGTTAGATTCATTCAATGTTGCACTAGAATGTTAGTGATGACAGATTTATAAATAGTTATATTTATAATTATGTTCTCAAGCTAATTTTTTATTAAAATACACTAATGATGACATACTCGTTCTTAGTGAACGCTGATAATGCTTCTTTGAATTTGTAAGCCTGAGCAAATATAATGTGGCTTGCTTACTGATTTTTTAGCGAGCTCAATAGAATAAACTGCTGCTAGATCAATTCTAAAAATATTTCTCAGCGTCGGAAATACAGACCAGATGAGTGGTTGTGTTTGAGAAACTCAGTTATTCTGAAAGAGACTGGTTTTATGCGAAAAAAGGTTTGAGATAAAGCAAAAGGTTTGGTGGGTGAGGTTAGAATTCAACTGAAATTACTCAGGGTTATGTTTAGCAGCTACGCAGCAGAACTGATTCAGCAATATGGAACTGTATTACAAAATATATTTTAAATGAAAGTTTTATAGATAATTCGTGATTCACGATTATTGTTAGAAATATCGGATAACCTACAAAATATTGTAAGAATGTATACGAGAGTTCAGCAACTTAAAATTGAAAATGTATTTTGAGAAAGAATTGAGATTTTTGAGAGGGAGCTGATTACAATTGTTATAGCAAACAAACTCATAAGATATATAATGTAACATAGGCATCAAACTAGAGTACAGACAAAATATATTTTAAAAAGGGATGCCAACTTTTTTTGTTTTAGTTATTTCAAATTCACAAGATAAAAGAAGTCATTAACGAACAGAAGAAATTTAAACAAGTAAAAAAGAGCTAAGTTCGGCTGTATCCGAACACTTTATAATCTTGCAAGTTATAAGGACCAAGTGCGGCGATTTTTGTATATAACTTACAAACTGAACAACATGTTCCTCATCCGGCTTGTTAGATAAACGAAAATAATTTATATAGTATATGGCATAGAGTATATATGGTATAAGGCCAACCAGAAGTCTGAAATTGTATATTAGATATGTGGTAGGAGTTGAAGAGATGTATTTGAGCCAATTTTATCTATTTCTTACAATAGCGCAATAATATTTAAAGTAAAGTCAGCCGGATTTTCGGAAATCGTTATGTTAGTTACACCGGAGCTAGTGCATGTTTTCACCCCATTTTTTCCATTTCAGGCACAAATATATTGTTAGTAAAATACTCTCCTCTGTTTTCACTAAGATAACTCACATATTGACCGACATATGGGGTATAAGGTCAGATCGAACGAAAGTATTGACCCGACCAATTTTTGACACACGGACGTACTATTATCAGGAAAGGTTTATCTCTGAATTTCAATTTTGTATCTAACACATACATATATTTCGACCTTTTCTCACTGTTGCATAAGAATGTCCAAGGAATGTCCAATACATGATTGAGTTGAGATCAGTCGAGCAGTTCCCTAGATATCTGATTTCATGTAAATTTGGGCGGTGCCTCGCCCATTGCTGAATGTTAATTCCGGCTCCTATAAAGCCTCCCATACCATCTCAAGTCTAAAATTAAATGTCTCTGGCGTGTTTACTTGTTCATTTATCGGGCTTTTAGTACTTTTTAACTGCACCGTTATATGGAGAGTGGGCGGGGTTTCCATCCGACTTTATCATCCATTAGGAGTACTTAAGAGTTTTGTTCGAGGCTATTTTGATTATTTTAGGTTTACTATTTTAGGATATATGTAGAGTAAACCCATTAGATAGCGTGGCCACGCCCATTTTTTCCAAAATTTTAGCCCACATTATTGGTCTATACATTAATTAAGTGCTAAATTATAGCACGTTGTAAGTTTTTGCTTAATGTGGTTTTGTGGGAGTGGAGGTGGTCCCATCTACGAACTGCTCCTTATTTTTTTGTCAAGAAACAGGTTTACCAAGTTTCATCAAGATATCTTAATTTTTACAGCTTGCACGGATGGACGGACGGTCGGACGGACGGACCGACAGACAGACAAAAAAGTACCCGATGGTAAATTGTAAATAAATCGCAAAATATTTATTTTGTCACGGTCAAAGTAATCCCCACCAGATGTAATACACTTATGCCAACGATTTTATCAGTCCTTGAAACACTTTTCATAAACAATTTTTGGGTTGTGTTTCAGTTCTTTCAGCGAATTTCGTTTTATCTCTTCGATCGAATGAAAACGGATTCCACGGAGCAGCAACTTCCCGGAATAAATTCATGACGCACCAAACCATGTCGGGTTCTCTTGCCATCTCTCCAACACCTGCCTGATGAGTTTCATGCACCATATTCTTATTGTCATCAGTTGGAGAGGTCGGAGGTCGTTCGAGGCATGCCTTAAACCAACTATCGACCATCGCTGAAGGCTTTGTACTACTAATGGGCTTGTGTTTATGATAAAATTAAATCACCATAATCAGCTTTTACAACATTCAACAACGATTCCGCATGAAATTTGGTTAGAAATATAAAATTTGAGACTAATTCTTTCTACGATATTTGTCCATTATAATAAAGAGGGTATACCTTCTATGTCCTTCTGTATATACCCGAATTAGTCCCTCAGTTTATGAGATATGATTATGAAAACTTACCTTAGTCCCCAAGTAACTGCACATATAGTTCGGAATTACTGCATTCAGACTACTATAGTATACAACTGCCACCAAAGCGGGCCGATCAAACTCAAGTCCTTGTAGAGAAAACATTTTTATTTGAGAAGATATCTTAACAAAATTTTGTACAGATTACCCGAGGCAACGCTGCAACATCAGAGCATATTGTTCGGATCGAATCAGTATATCATACAGATGCCATTCCATCTGATCGATCAAAATTAAGATAAGGAGTTTCAATACCGTTTTCAACTAGAAAAAATGCAATTGTGAAGGGTAATTGAGAAGAAGATATACTATATTTTTATCGAAGAATAAATAGTATGAAAACTGTACTTTGTGCTTCATAATTCGACGTCTTTGTCTACATACAGACATACATATATTACATTAGGTAACGGAGTAAACACCAATGACAATGCAAACACCATAACTTTTGGTGTGAATTATAGTTTAAATCAATAGACTTTATACTTCACTGCACCGAACTCATAACCCTCTATAGCTTTGAGCAATTACCGATAAATCGGTATATACGCCCACAGGCAAAATATGCATAACTGGAGTGTATTAATTTGTCACATTTAAATACGTGTGCCTACTTGGGCGCTAAATAGCCGCCTTTACCAATATATTCATTTATGTAAATATGTCTGTATGTATGCATAAATTTTGTAGACATTTTGTATGTACAATAATTGAGCACCTTCGACGGTGCGTATGTTTGTTTGCTTATACATACATATGTATATATGCAATAATATAGTGTCTGTATGTATTTAGATGCGTTGGCTGAAAAACTATTTGCTACAAAATATAATTAACTATCATAAATACGAATACACTTAGCCATACATATATATATGTATGTACATATTTACATATGTACTGTACGTGGGATAAGTTAAGCTAAGATAAGCACTTTCTTATCTAAAATCTTGTTTGCGTGTAGAAATTTCGCTTAGTGCTGATGATGAAATAAAGCGTTAAGCTCTTTAGTTTTTGGTAAAGAATTATATTTTGGGAGCAGGTAATTTTAACCATTAAAAGTGATTTTTTCGCATATCTCATACATGGCAATAATTATTTTACTTCGCTTGGAGTGTATCGAACTTTAATGGCAACACAATTTCGAAATGAGGTTAGATTAGAAATTTGAGGAATACACTGAAACCTGTGGTCTACTGTGACCTCTGCGGTTATCAAAACACTTCGTTTAACCCAGTCAAATCAAAGAGGTATAGTAAAGCCCATGTTTCAATGGTTGTAATATGTTCTCTCACCGAAATTATTTCTCTGATAGCCTAACTTCTTCTTCTTGCGTTTGCGATTCAATCCAGGAATGTGTGCTCCTGTGTCCTGTTCTTTGATCACAGATGCGAAACAAAGCCGTTTCGGATTTCCATAATCTGTGCAGATGACACCGTAGCCCGCAGTGACCATGTAAAATATTCCTCAAACTGCCCTATTTGTTTATGGGAAGAGCGATAAGTTCGTTGCACCATTTCGTATTGAGACATTCCAGAAGCAGGATCACCGATCGAAGTCCAGACACTTGTTGCCAGCGGCGTTTTCTACTGTCCCTTTCCACTTTTCGTAGTTCCTCCAGTAAAGTGTGGGCGCTCAGAGAGAAGAACGGTTCTGGTCTTTTCCGACAGTCTGCCGTAGTTTCTTTTGATAGGAGATCGGCTAGCTAATTTCCATGGATGCCTCTATGCCCTGTTAAGCATTCTTATACGGATATACTAGAGACCCACTGTTGATTTAATTTTAAAAGGTAGCCTGAACAAAACAATGGACTTGACTAACAAAACAATGGAAATTTGTTCCAGTGATAGTTTTTTTGTAGAATAATTTCTAGACTTCCGCTAATGGCATAGAACTCTGCCTGAAAAATGTTTGGAAGCCTGCCTTGGTATGTGATCTCACTACACTATTACATTGTGCTCCTATGAAGATACTTCTCCAGGATCGAGTTTTTGTAGTCACTTTTATTGTCCAGTGAAACTTTGAAACCGTCTTCAAAGCAAATTCTTTTGGCAATTTCGTCTCTAGGGAAGACGAATGACGACGGTGGACTTTTTCCATCGACATTCGGTTTTTGAACGCTAACATACACTGATGACAGCAGTGCTAAAATAGACCCCTATGCTCATCGAAAAGAGGTTACAGAAACTTATGAGAGGTAATTTAGAGTGCAAATATGTATGTAAATATATTTAATTAAACGGAAGCACATTGATCGCCATATCATTTCACTGCTTTAGATATGATAGATGTAGATAGACTTAGCTCATTGTCGGAGTTTTTAATCCGGTGGTCGAAAGAAAAAAATTGGTTTGGGATCATTTTTAGAACGTCATTCACTAGACTGCTAGACGGTTTGATGGCATATTCATAAGCTGTTTATTTAAAATTTTCCCCCCCCTTTCGAGTGGGGCAAGTCGATGACTTCATGTCCTTCGCTATATGATTTGTGCTATTCAGATACTTGTCTTCGTGATAAAGTAGACTCCTCAAATCATTTCTGCAACGATTTTGTGGCCGTGAACTCTTTAGAAACACAAAACTTTAACCAAATTTTTCGTTGAAAGAAGCAACGAGAATGTCAACTAGATACCGAGATCAAACATAGCATGAGCTTAAACACGGTTATACTTTTACCAAATCAGAATGAAAGTTTTTAACGATTCAGTTTATATTAATTTGTCTGGGTCAAATCAGTTGGTATAGCAGTACGAGGTGTGTTCAAAAAGTATCGCGAATTTTGTGTTTTTTCAAAAATTATTTATTTATTCATGAATTTCTATTTTGTCCCCTTCAAGGTAATCCCCATGAGATATTATACATTTGGGACAACGGTTTTTCCAATCTTCGAAGCACTTCAAAAAATAATTTTTTTTATCTTCTTCAGCTCCTCCTTCGATGCCGTCTTTATCTCGTCAAGAGAAGCGTAACGTCGTCCTTTCATGGGCCTCTTCAGTTTAGGGAACAAGAAAAAGTCACAGGGGGCCAGATCTGGGCAATACGGTGGCTGCGGCATCATTAGTGTGTTGTTTTTAGCCAAAAGTCAGGCACAAGCAACGATGTGTGAGCAGGGGCGTTATCGTGGTGCAAAAGCCAATTTTTGTCACATCTTCTCGGCCTTCTGAGAACATTTTGTATCACCGATAAACCTTGCTTCGGTTCAAGGTAGCTTCTGTGTATGCCACAGTTAACATTCGGAATGCATCCGCGCACTTAATATCGTTTTTCACACAAAATTTGATACAGGTTCTTTGATCCATTTTTTTGAATAGGTAAAAATCGAAGACGACCCAAAACACGTGCAAGCAAAGCMGCTGTCAACAATTAAATGAACATTCAAAATGGCCGAGCTTGTCGGCATAAGTGAGAGACATGAGTACCAACATAACGCCACAAAAAATTCGAAATTCAAATATACGTAACCCGCGATACTTTTTGAACACACCTCGTATTGACAGTAGGCTCGGCCTGTCTTTGTTTACCTATTCTTGGCATTAGAAAAGAATTTCGCTTTTGACAAAATATTGTTTTCGAAGTGATAAAATACAGTTGAAATAAAACTTTGTTTGATGATGGGTTTCAGGATACTGTCCCAGGAAATCTAATCATGAAGGATTACAATTTTGACCAAAATACAAGACGACTCTCTATCGTGCGACTTCTTCAATCCATTCCCAAGATTCTGGAGAAAATATTTCGAGATGAATCGAGAAAGCACATTATTTTATAAAAGTTTTCAGCTGATGGCGTACTCCGCTGATATTGGTATCTTTGGCCTCAACAACCGCGCCGTTAGTTCTGCTTTTTCTAGATTGTATAAGGAAACGAAGCAAATGGGTCTGGTAGTGAACGAGGGCAAGAATAAATAACTTCTGTCATCAAACAACCGTCGTCACACTCGTTGTTGTTCCCGATGAACAAAGACCAAAATCTACAAGTCATTCATCATCCTGCTATGTACCATAGGCATGGACGATGACAACATCGGCGTTACGAGTTTTCCAAAGAAAGGTTTTGCGAAATACTTATGGTTCTTTGAGCATTGATAACGGCGAATGCCATAGTCGATGAAACAATTAACTGTACGAGATATACGACGACATTAACATAGTTCAGCGAATCAGGAGACAGTGTCGGCGCTGGCCAGGTCATGTCGTCCAAATGGATGAAAACACCCCAGCTCTGAAAGTATTCGACGCAGCACATGCCGGGAGAAGCAGAGGGAGGTCTTCACTATATTGAAAAGACCATGTGGAGAAGGACTTGGCTACACTTGGCACCAACAATTGGCGCCAAACAGCGAACAAAACGACTGGCTGTTGTAAACTCGTCTATAACCGCATAAGCAGTGTCTATGCCTTAAAGAAAAAGAAGAAGTTTGGAGATTTTCAAGCGTGAAAACCACGTCTTTGCATCGATGTGTAGCAACGGATGAAACATGGCTACCATCATTTCATTTCGAAGTTCAGTCGACAGTCATCCGAGTGAACTTAACACAATGAAGCCGCTACGAAGCGTGGAAAAAAGTTAAAGATGGTCTGGCGTCTGTGTGTACAAATCAACGAAAAATACATCAATTGAGCTTCGGATTGCTTTCGCATCCACCATATTCTCTAGATCTGTCTATCAGCGATTATATTCTGTTCTCAAGTCTCAAAAGAATGCTATTTTGAAGCAAACGACAAATCGTACTGCAAAAGTAATATGGAAAGGTGGAGGTCGCGATAATCAGTGTACCACACTTGTAGAGAACTATGTTGAACACAAAAAACAAAACAAAAAAAAAAAAAAAATTTTTTTTGTCAAAAATTCGCCGTGTACTTTTCATTTGGTCTGTTATATGCAATCGCCTAAATGCCCCTGGCACTGGGAATAATAAAGTTATTACACTTGCAGCCGGCATGACTTGTTTGTAATGCAATTACTGTCATACTTCTGTCTGTATACCCATATACGTATGTACATATGTATGTGCGTTGAGCATAAACCCACTGCAGCCACGCTTAAGGTAACGGTAATTTCCGAAAACAATCAATATCGGTGCGTCCGACCGACCGACCGCCTCCTCAACGGACTACATGCAGCAAGTGTCAATCGACGTCACATAAACGCACAAACACAACTGCAGTAGTAAATATGCACTCGTATAACTGTACTTCGCGCACTGTAACTTTTTCAAGACCTTGCCACAAGCTTTTCCAACGTCGAAGTGAATTATTCTTTTGCTGCAGCTGCGGCGTCAATGCAAAGCTTAGAGCGGTTAACGCCATTCACGTACCAACATACGCGCCAAGAGTCGAAATAAAGTGCACACAAACACAACATACATATGTACACGCGGACCAATAGACAAACAGCGCAGAAATAAGTGTTTTCCTTGAACTTGCCGCATGCTTTTGCCAGATTTTTCGATTTTAACGTCGCCGTTGCAGTTTTTGTAGAAAAGTGTCGTGCGCGTAAGGGGTCGCGGTGGGGTGTGTACTTGTTGGTGTTATTGCGCTGTGTGGTAGAGTTGAAAGTTGAGGTCATATATATTCGATTTTGGCAAATGCCACTATTTTTGCATATGTATGTGTGTGTGTATTGACACCCGGATGTGCATATATACGTGCGTATGTGTGTGTGTGTGTACTTAGCACTTCCTATTTGTGCAATGTCGTTTAATGAACCATAGATTGAAAGATTCCAACGATTTATGTATAACACAAGCCACGCAAGCAATCTTTAAAAATATCTTTAATTATTAAACACACTCAGGCATACAAACACATACGTATGTATGTATATGCATAYGCAAAATTTTTTGTATATTTATGTGTAAATTTCCCATTAATGAATCAAAATTATTGCGTTCGCTTTACATGGCGTCTACAGCTGATCGATTTTGTGTTTCAATTCGTAAACAAATAAGTTAGAGATGAGTTCCGTACCGGCCAAATATTAGTTGTATAATTTATAAGAATTCGTAATTATGTCCCGATTATAGATTAGGCCCGATATTAATGAATTTTTTTTGACTGCCATGACATCTGTCAAATTCAATAACCTCACAGTCATTGAACAAATAACATCGTAGTTTGATACTCTCGCAACAAAGTTGCTAAAGAGAGTATTATAGTTTTGTTCACATAACGGTTGTTTGTAAGTCCTAAAACTAAAAGAGTCAGATATAGGGTT
>NW_017536507.1:0-11611 GCF_001853355.1 Bactrocera latifrons | reverse complement strand
TATGGACCAAAAACCATATCTCAGGAAGTACTCAACCGATTTCAATGAAATTCGGTATATAATATTTTTTTAACACCCTGATGACATGTACCAAATATGGGTGAAATCGGTTCAATATCTTTATTTATGGCTTAGTTATGACACTCTAAAGGTTTTCGGGTTTCGCCATTTTGTGGGCGTGGCAGTAAGCCGATTTTGCCCATTTTTGAACTTAACCTTCTTATGGAGCCAAAAAATAGGTGTAACAAGTTTCATCATGATATCTCAATTTTTACTCAAATTACAGCTTTCACGGACAGACGAACATACGGACGGACGGACAGACAGACATCCGGACTTCAACTCTACGCGTCACCCTGATCACCTGATATAACCCTATACCTGACTCTTTTAGTTTTAGGACTTAACAAACAACCGTTATGTGAACAAGACTATAATACTCTCCTTAGCAACTTTGTTGCGAGAGTATAAAAATAATAATGTGGACGAAAAATAGTAAGACTTTAAATTTAAATTACGCGTGATAACCCATTCGTCGAAATATTTTTTTTGTTGGTTGATATGACTGCTAGTGACATCTGTGCCATACGTCACATGAGAATAATCTTCAGCGGTTAGTATACGCTTGTCTAAAGGACATAATGTGTATTCGGCGACTTTTACGATGACTGAAATTATTCAACAAAGAAGTTCCATTAAAGTGTGTGCGCGGAATCAAAAGTCTGGTGACGAAACGTTCAGAATGTTCGAAAAGGCCTTCGGTGATAATTGTTTGTCGCGAGCAATTGTTTTTGATTGGTACAAATCATTCAAAGAGGGTCGCGAACACGTTCGTAATGATCAACACGTCAATAAAATAAATGAAGTGGTACTTCAGAATCGATGATTGATAGTCAGAGATCTTACTGGCATCGTTTGAATGTCGGAAGGATCAGTGAAAACCATTTTGGAAGACCATTTGGGCCTAACATAAGTTAAAGTACGATAGGTTCCAAATTGAAACAATGCTTTCCAGCTGCCAGGATGTCATGATTCGTGTTATTACTGGCGTTGAGTCTTGGATCTATGCTTACGACCCAGAAACTGACGATCAATTGACCCAATATCGCGGTAACGGTGAACCGAAGTCGGAAAAACCACGTTAAAGCAGATGAAAAATCAAGGTTACGCTGACAGTTTACTTCGATTATCGATATTGTGCACTCAGAAATCATCCTGACCAAGATAAACAGTCAACAAAGACTAATATTCTGCGTCATTTGCACGAAGCGACTCGTGAAAAGATGCCGGAATTATAGGCCGACAATTCTTGGTTTATGCATCACGATAATGCACTGTCGCATATTGCGTTGGTTTCTCGAGAGTTTTCCGATGAATAGAAACCGTTGTTCAGTTATCGCATTTTTCTCATCCACCCTAAAAACGCTTTTTACAATTTTAGATTTAGCCTCGACCGTGAGTAAGATTCAATACACGGCCTACCATATGGTATTCACTAACTCAACACTCTCATCTAAGGACGCAATTACAGTTGAATTTATAAGGCACACATAAATTTAGTCCACTTTACGATATGTGCGGTGTCTATCTGCGTCGTTGCATACTGATAAACAGTTTTAAATGCAACGTAAATATACATACATATGTAAATATGTAAATATGTAAGTACATAGCCTCTTTAAGGCGGCCACAGTGACCTATTTGCAGCGACCATCAATTTTTGTTGAGAAAAAACAGATGGTTTTAATTGCGTATGTATGGGTGTAATATGTTCTGAATCAAGCGTTGCACCATGCACGAATGCAATTGCACATATGTATGTGTGTATGTATAGAAAAATGTATCACAGCAGAAACTTTTGTGTTGTATTCTCTGCAGGAAATATTATTTGTTGAAAGAAGAATTATGAATTATTGCGACTGTGAGGGTTTTGCTTTACGCAGGTGGAAATGTACTTAGTACGACTATACATCAGTATATACAAATGTTAAATACATATCTACATGTACATACATACATATGTATATCTTCATTTGCACATGTATATATATATATATATATTTTTTTTTTTTTTTTGAAAAGACACTATGTATAGATATGCATACAAAGAAATACATATTTTCAAAAGATGAGATTAGAATTCGTGAAAAGATGAAAATTACCTATTTGCCTAATACTTCTTTTTGTTATGAATCTTCTTCAAAGTAAAATGTGTTTGCCATATTTTGTCAACAACACTTTACCTATCGGTTACATTACCGGTTACTTACCCGACAACTCTACCAAAAATGTCTGTTAAAGCCTCAATTCCTTAAGGCCAAACTGACAATTCTAACGGAAACTCTTGTGTACGTATAATCCTGCATACATTTCTTTCGAAAACTCTACTTAGTTATACACTGTGCATTTATAGTACAAAAGTATGTATGTACATTAGGGTGATTCAAAAAAAATTTTGTTTCGTTTGATACTCCGAAAAATGGGTTCCTAGGCACTTCTCAGAAAGCCTTTCATTCCATTCATAATAATTTAGTTCATTGAGTTCTAAAATTCATAAGAAATAACAATTTTTTCCAAAAATAATCAAACCTTAACCGTTAATATCTTTTAAACGGTTGGGTTTATGAAAAAATCGTACAGTCCTTTTTTGTAGAGCATTTAATTTCCTACAAAATCTAAGAAACAAGTTATTTTTCAAGTAGTAAATTTTTCTATCTGATAATAAGAAAAAATAGAAAATTGTAAGCAGGAGGACCTTCCCATTACAATTAAGAACTCATTCTTGGAGAGGCTTCCTTAGAGGTGCCTAGGAATCTATTTTTCAGAGTAATAAATGAAAAAAAAAAATTTTTCTTTAATCACCCTAATGTACATATATACTTGTATGTAAATATCCACGCTAGTTATTTGAATGTTTTGGAGTTTCGATAGCCGTGACTAGCTGCACGTATTTTCTTCGCCCCGAGAAAAGAGTAGTTTTCTGAAACCGATGCGGCTTTTGGTGACTTTATACACATGAAGAATCCTTTCACAGTCTAAAAGTCATATAATAGCTAGTTAAGCCCTTTAGAGAAAAATATCCTCCTTTTAATTTTAAATTTGCTCTGAGAAGTCTCATCTATATTGGTATTGATTCGAAGTAGCTCAGCACTTTCATTAAAATAATTCGATATTTCCGCAATCTTCCTCTAACAGTGAACAGCTTCCACTTAGATCTGTTTATATGTATGTATGTCAAACATTATTAGTGAAGAAAGAAGTATCAAAGTTCTTCGAATTTGTCAACATAAATATTTCAGCATAAAGACGTACATATGGATATCTTTGAATGTTTAGATGATTCAAATCACAGAACCAAGCTTAACTCTATGATCATGTTTACATATTAGGCTTCTTTCAGTGCAATGCATTGGTACAATCAAGTTTAAAGAAAATCGCCAGCAATCTCTCGACTCTTATATCGAATATGTAATGCTTGAAGAGCCGAACGATATATTTCTGTTTGTATGTGTAAGCGAGCAGTGAAGTGGTGAATGGAGGAGAGTTACCAGTACAATAAGCTAGGTAGACAGATGCCAAAAGGAACTCAGCCTTTTTCAAAAATGGAAGCCACGATTCTCCGTAAAGAGAGCCGATAACCTTTATGTTTTTGTCACTTGCATGGAATTTGTGGTACGCCTTAATATCTCCGGAGGATTGTGTTTTAAGCCTTTTCTTGCTAATGGATTTAATAGGACTCATTTGTCTCTCTCTGGATCGTTCATTACTTTTTTTTTTATATATTATATAAACCCCTAAAATTTTTTCTCAAAATGGGAAAAACTTCGCTTTAAGAACAACTGATAGGTCAGAGCATTGCAAACGCACACTTCTTACTAAAACTTTATTTCTAATTTCGTAATAATAGTCCGATTGTCCACCTACTAGCCTATCAACTAGCTGTAAGTAAAATGTTTCATATAGAAATATGGTGGTTTCGGTAACTGCCGATTAAAAATTGGGAAAAAAGATTTTCCAATATATTATAGTTATAACATTTGTAATACGTAATCCTCCATTCTTTCGAAAGACACACTCTGTGAACTTTGTAAATATGTATACTCAGCTCACTTCTATGATCTGCTGAGAATTTAGATATCAGCCGTAAAAATGAATCGATCGTCCAAATATCAGTTCGTTTATTTATTAATTATATGGATGTTTTTGGTGTTTTTTGGTGTTTTAATGTCTTAACGGAACAAAGCTAGTTTCAAATAATATTAAAGATAAGTATGATTCGAGTTTAAGACGAGGAGTTAATGTCATCTCTCTTAAATATTAGAAAAGTTCTAAAACTGCCATCAATGAACCATTAGATATATAGTAATGTGATAACCATGAGAGCAGTAACTTTTGAGAACATATTGTTGAGAGTGGCAGGTACATTAATTAAGATCCTCGAAACACTAAAGCAAGAGATGGACAACCTCTCATGCTATTGGAAATATTAAACAAATGCATTTGGTATTTTAACTCAGCATGAAATTTAACACATCATTAAATTCACCGTAACGACAATATATCGATATGCGTTTAAGGGTAATAAAAATATTTACATGTAGCTTTATCGCACGATGCAGCTTCAATAAAGTAATCAATTTGTGTATATTGTACTTTTACAGCCGCACAGATTGATATGCGCCATTGAGTGTACTCGTCTCCTCTCCTGTATGCCAGTATGTATGGATGGTATATAGGGCGTAACTTTTACTTATGGGGGTGTGTATAAAATTATAACGAAGCATGGAAATAACACTCTCAATGCGAAATGCACAATTTTATATAGAAAATTGCAACTGCGCGATATTGTTGCTGTAATTCAATTTAATCTGTTGATATTGCTTATCTCGGCTTTCAATCTTAAGCATACTAAAAATACGGTATCATGAGAGTTGATAGCATTATATGCATCCTCTTTTTTATAATAATAAGCCACTAAGGAGTTACATATATAACAATCGTAATCAAGTAAATGGAAAATGTGACCAAAAATGTGAAAATGTGGTCGTGGGTTTAAATTACTGCTGCGGAGGAATCTGAAACAATAGAGGAGGGTCATAGACGAAACAATAATGGCAAATGTTCGAATATGCGAAACAACAAAAACTTGTCGAAATCGAACCAAAATTATTCAAGCCAACTTTTATCGAATAAATGAACCTCAGTGCCTAAGGCAGACTTTTTACCTAAAATATCGTTCAATATGTAAGATATATTTTTTTTAAATAACAAATACAATATCTATCTAAAAATAAATATGTTGAAAACATACATACATATCATAGCCCCCATATATCCAATAGAAGGATTTTCGAACTTCAATTTCATATTGCACCGGAATGAAATCCAGAGAGCAGCTTGCTGGAAATAGAATATCGCGATGCCTAAAAAGGATAAATTTTGGTCTATACATCCCCTAGGCCCATTATACGCAAAGCTAATAAAGCTGATGTTGAGCAAAGCTCCATCAGGATGGGAAAGCAGATTACCGAGCCGTTCGATAAAGGCAAGATTTCAAACAAGGGGACTCCCAATCGTGTGACTTGTTCAATCTACTGCTGAAGAAAATAATACGAGCTGCAGAGCTAAAGAGAGAAGGTATACTTTTCTATAAAAGTGTAGAGCTGTTGGCGTAAGCCGATGATATTGATATCAGTGGCCTCAAGATTCGCGCCATTAGTTCTGCTTTTTCCAGAATGGCAAGACGATGGTCATCTCATGGCCTCCACATTACTGTTGTCAGTCAGAACTTTGAAGTCCTAGACAATTTCATCCATCTTAGAACTAGCTTCAAAACAAATAACAATAACAGCTTCGAAATCCACCGCAAAACTTCTTTTACCAAGAAGTGCTGCTTTGGACTGAGTAGGCAATTGAAAACTAAAGTCATCTACCGATGAACAAAGACCAAACTTTACAACGACAATACATAAACGATGACAACATCTGATGAGTCGCGTTACGAGTGTTCAAAAGAAAGGTTTTGCGGAAGATTTATGATCCTTTGCATGTTGGCAACGAGATACACGGAGATAGGATATAGAGAACACTACAGCTTTGAGGTTTTCCGATTCAGTACCCGCCAATGTAAGTAGATAAACGGGAGAGCCTCCATTGCGTTGGAGAGAGCAGGTGAAGAAAGACTTGGCTACACTTGATATCTCGAATTGGCCCTAAACAGCGAAATGGAGGAACGACTAAAGCGCTGTTGTTACCTCGGCTATAACCGCGTAAGTGGAGAAGAAGAAGCACCAATATTCTTAACTGGGTTTCAAAAAGGACGCTATAGAAGTATACCGATAGGGACAGCAAATGACGCCATATTTTTCGGGCTCTTTCGATATTTCTCTTTAGTAAGGTTTGCCATTTCATGAAAAGATATACGATCCCACAACGAGTTGGAGTTATTAAAAATTACTACCGATATTCGGAGTCAGTAAACTCAACTTTAACAGCACCAATTTATGGTCGTCAAATCAGTCTCTCACACGTCGCTTTCTAGCGTTGAGCATTTTCGTAACGTCAGTGTGGTGAATTTTGCTTCAGTATCGTCGTATGTTCGTAAATTGGGCTGGCCAACAACTTTTAAATGATCCGGAGTTTCATCGAAAAATAATCTTCAGCCATGAGGCTCATTTCTGGCTGAATGGCTTCGTCAATGAAGAAAATATTCGTCATTGGTCAGGCAGCAATCCACACGTACTCCATGAGTCACCCTTACATTTCGACAAAATTACAGTTTGTTGCGGTTTATGAGCCGGCAGCGTCATTCTGGTAGCGATACCCATTCTTAGTAACGTATCGGTCTTGATCAGTAGGGCGCTTCTGTGATAATCAAGACCGATACGTTACTATGAATGGGAATCGCTACCGTTTAACGATAACCGAATATTTTTGACCCGAATTGGCTGATATGGACTTGGACAATATGTGGTTCCAACAGAACGGCGTCAAAAGCCACACAGCGAATATCACAATCCTAGACTTCCTGTGGGGCTACGTCAAGTCTATGGTGTATGCCAACAAGCAAGCGACAATTGATGAATACGAATACGAATACGATGGTAGTAGGAATATCGAACGTGAAATTGCAGCAGTATCGTCCGATTTACGATTGAAAACCGTCGAAAATTGAGTCAGCGTCTGGACTTCTACAAGCGTGCCAGTACTGGCCATTCTTAGCTCTCTTTTTGATATACATATGTATATACAAAATATGATAAATGTACGTATATCCTTAATATCTATAGTATGCGGATGTTAAAACAACAACTTAAAAATATAGATATGAGCAAAAGCAAAGAAGCGTTATTATCATTTTATTATTGTAAAATGAAAGTAAATGTTGTTGGTGAGTCCACCAATAAAAATATTTTTCTTAAATATTATATGCGTATGTACATGTGTGTGTGTATAAATAAATAGTTTTTACTGAAAAATATTTGCATCAGAAAAGAGACGGTTCAACGTTAAAAAAATAAATATACTTACTAGTGCAGACAGCACACATACATATACATATATACTTAAAAGCACACACACTCGTAAATCTTTTGAATACACATACACATGTGTATGTACATATATATTCTAGGCAAGAGTTGAAACGCAGTCACTATAAATCAATAAGGCATGTAAACATAAATATATGTGTGTATGTATGTGAGTGCCTATTTACTAGACCAAAATACACATATGTGTGTATGTATTGCGGCAAAAATAACAATAATGGCGGAAAAGTAGCGGCAACAATTGGACAAGTTCAGTGACGGCGACGTTGCATGCCCTGTTGTTGTTGACTAAAGTCGAGTTGACTTCAGTTTCGTTTACAATTTTTTTCGCGTGTACACAAAAATACATACATCACTTTGACTTTTTTCGCGTTGGCTCAGCGCATCAACGCAACGATTTTGTTGTTAAACATGCATATATATATATTTATTTGAAACTACAAAACAAAATGCGCGTAAACAATTTTTACTATCAACCGAGTGAGTCGGCAGTCAAGTGAATGCACTGCAATGCACATATATGGGGCTTCGACGTTTCGAATAATTCATAAATTGGTTTTTAAGCGCCACCTCCAACGCATTTGTGTGTTTCACTTCGTCGAAACAATATTAAGGCATGTAGTATTTACTATTTGTTAGATGGCTTTTGTGCGGCTTAAACGCTGTGGAGGTGTTAGGCTTCTTGACTAGCCGGGCCGCGTTGATGACCTCTGCTGGCGGCGCAAAGGTAATCGACTCGCAACTCCTTAAATGGTTGTTGTTTCCGCGCGCAAATAACGGCATAATAATACAAATACATTTATAATTAATACTTCTACATATAAACACATTAGGGTGTTTCATAAATGCATGAGAAAACTTTTTATGCTAAATTCCTAAAAAATCAGTCTTATAAAACATTGTGAAATTTTATCAAGTCAACAAATCGATATGAAAGAATATATATGTACATATGCTAGGGTGGTCCATAAAATTTAAAAAAGTCTCAACCTCAGCTTTCTACAACACTGTAAAATTTTGAAATGTCAACCGTTTTCGAATGGATACATAAGTAAGTATAGTTTAGGGTGGTTCTTAATTTTTTAAATACGTAAACTGGTATTTTAGGGTGGCCCATTATTTTTTTTTAAATTTATTCACCCTAAACCTTTATCTAAAAACACTGTAAAATTTTACCAGGTCAACAGTTTTTAAATCGATGCGCAAGAAGAATATGTTAGGGTGGCTAAAAAAATCGAAAAGGTACTTTTTAAACCTTGTACTTTACAAGGTTACCCGGTCAACTGTTTTCAAATCAATATGAAAAAAGTATATATTAGGGTGCTTCATAACATGAAAAAAGTAATTTTTTCAATCGCAACTTTCTAAAACTTTATAAAGTTTCCTCAGGTTATTATTTTTAAATCGATACGCGAGAACGATTATATTAGTGCGTTCCATAAAAAAATATAAACAAATCCTCAACCTAAATCTTCCAAAGCACTAAAAGGTTTTATTAGGTCAGTAGTTTTCAAATGCTCAAAAAATTAAAGAAAAAATTGTTTTCTCAACCTTAACTATCCAAATCTGGATAGGAATTTGCAGGAAAATTAATATTAGGGTAGTCCTTAAACTATTTAAAAAATACGTTTTTGGAGTTTTATCTACACAGATGACATCTAAAATGTTTAATGTTGGTGCCTACTTAAACTTGTTCAAGTGTCTCCAACGGAAGTCAAAATTTGCCCTATCCTAACTGTAATAATGCTTAATATTTATATGCTATTAATATGTATATTTTTATTCGAATATGTGCATCAGTGTCTAGGAGAGACTAGAAAGATAAATATTTTGACATTTTAGGGAACATAGTAATATAAATAAATATTAATTCCTGTCACGCGTTATATTTTCGATTATAAAACCATCGCTTTATTATATGAAACTGAAATCCCGTTGAATTTAAAATTTTTAAGAACCAACCTAATGAATTTTAAATACCCTTTTTTTGCCAGATACCGTACTTTCTGTTATAGTAATAGCCATACAGGCGATACATGACGAAGAAAATAATACTTTTCATACTTTTAAGTACACATTTATATAACAATATTTTTTACCACTCGTAAAATCTTCGACTTTATCAGTATAAGTCAAAAACGTAAGACAGAATAAAAATTTACATATGTAAAAGATTTTAAGTACCCCCCTAACATGCCTAACTAGACTATTTGAAAACAGCTGGTCTAGCAAAACTCCTACAAACTTTTAGGTAAACAAGAAATACATAAAGACTGCACAAACAATAGTAAAAGTGCAATAACTATGACAACAACAACAAACACAACCATTAAAAAAGCAACAATAACATTTTGGTTGCAAATAAAATTCGGACCAAAATCCAATAAAGTATTGCCGCACAAAATAAATAAATAAAGCAGTTCACACAATTCAGCACGAAGCAGGCAAGTTGCGGCAACAGCAGCAGAAACAGTAACAAATTTTGTTGCCACCACAAATTTCGTATCAACAAACTTATTGTTTATTTTGATTATTTGCTGTCGTCTTCTTTTGTTGACTAGCTTTGGAAATTACTTTTCCATTGAGACTTCGTATAATACATACCTACATAACCTCTCGACCTTTTGATGGGAGTTAACGCAACCCTTGACCTGCGACCTTTTGGTGGAATAACGCAAACTCAAATCCAAATTCTTATTAATATTATTTTGGAAGTAGATAACATGGGTATTCATCCATTCGGACGACTACTACCGGACTAAGTGAACAGCCCTACTGCAGTCCTTTCTAGGACATGTGAGTAGAAAGCCTACTTGCTTTCCATAATGTTTGCGACCCTGCATGCCCCTAAAGCATTCCATCTCATACTAATCCGTCTGTACGTTCTTTCGGATATTTCATTGTTTTGACCTACCGACCGATCCTATCAGTTATTTCGTTTCCTGGGACGCTATTGGGGCCTGGAACCGCCTTCCGAAAGCCACCATAAATTGCCGAAAACTTCTGCAGTTTTCTCTATCCTTATCAAGGCCACGTCATTTGACCAACTCAAATGCAGACAGGTCGTTATGCACTTGGTCCTTCTATAAAATGTATGGGCGTCTTTCATATGAACAGCTCGACCTAAAACTGTTTCTTAAATGCCATAAGTGCTCTCTCATCTCGGTACGTTATCGTCTATGTTTCTGCGCCGTATAATAGGATATTATGAAAATTATGGGAGTATAATTTTTGTTCGCCGAGGGAAGGATTTGCTTCTCAATTACTTGTATTTTCGGAACTCAAGGTCGTAGAGCAGTTAAGGTTCTTGATCCATCTTCCTCGATACTCGCTAAAGCGGTTCCTCGAATGCTCCAAGTGCTCTCTCAATTCGGTTCGACATCGTATATTAGACTTATAAAACTTAACTTAACTTACATTCATCGAGAAAGAGATTAGATTCTCATTCACTTTCGTATCCCAAAGTAGGACCTGTTGGCAAAAGTTATTCTATGCTTGATATCAAGACTTCGTGGTGTTCCTTTCATTCGAATAGGTGTAAAGTCAAAACCACCAATGCAAAGGGGGACAATTCATATAGCAAAAGCATTGTAGGGGATCCATCTCTCCCAACTTATCTATTATTCTAAATTCGATATATGTATGTAAGGAAATGGATTTCAGTCAGCTAAGGAAACTGGATGTTTATTTTGGAAAATTGATTTCGAATTTAAACACACGCCTAGTTTAACAGCACAAATAAACGATTGATATCGACCGTTTGATTGGACGATTGGCAATATTTCAATTTTAATTTGCACTACATGCAATTTCCTCTGTTATTTTATTTACACTGCGTTTGTTTGGATTTCTGTTTAATTGGCGCTAGTGCATTAACTGCCACTAAACTGGACGCCTGCCGAGTTCAACGCTCCAAATAACCTGAGACAATAAATGCAACTGTTCATTCACACTTTCCATTTCGCGCTAAAATATATACGAGTATGTGTGTTTGTATTTCTTTATTCCATATTTCTGCATAAAATTCGACGGACTCAGCAAACTTTGCCAATATCAATTTG
>NW_017536506.1:0-1206 GCF_001853355.1 Bactrocera latifrons | reverse complement strand
TAAACGGAAAAATATGTTTAAGAATTAAACAATATTTAAAATAAAAACAAAAAAAAAATTTAAAATAAAAATTTAAACAAAAATGCTGGCAGCACTGCCACAACGGGACATTAATAAAGATAACTATTAACAATCTGGCAAAAATTTTGACTTCGTTTTTCGTCATACTTCAGTGGCGACAAAGTCGTGAGTTCGACTGCACATAATCCATCTTTCAATAGCGATTAATAAACAGCGTCAAGTTTCGAGCAAAGAAAAGTCATTATGATCTTCGGCATGTCGGATTTATGCTTTCCGACAATACTAAAAATGATTTAAAATTTTTAAAAAAAAAATTAATTTTTGCCAAACATGTTTTATCATACAAATTTGATATCATAATTTTATTTTTGGAAAAAGAAAAATGTTGACAAAAAAATTATGATTTCAATAAATTTATAAAAAATGTATAGAAATAAATATTTCGAAAAAACAAATTTACGATTTTAATACAAAATATTGAAATACAATTTTCGGAACGGAATCTATTTCATTAATTTTGACAAAAAAATTTAGAAATTTTTTGTAAATATTATTACTTTTTTTACTAAATTTATGACTTTATTGAAAAAATATTTAACAAAACTTTTGTACGAACGAATTTCGAATTTTTTATTATAAAAAAAAAATCTCCAGAAAAATGTAGTAAAAAATGTTTTTGAAAAAATAATTAACATAATTTTGTACGAACAAATTTAAAAATATTCAAATATTTCGATTTTGAAAAATTTTGTCCGAAAAAATATTTAGTAAAAAAAAAAATTGTAAAAATAATATTTTTAGAAAAAAAACTATTTTTTACCAAATTATTTGCCATGCCATAAAAAAATTAAACAGAGTTTTATGACAAGAAATATTAAAAGGCTATAAAAGTTTCGAGTTCATTATCATAAGTAAGACATTTTTGTGCAAAAAAAATTTTTGTGTAAGAAGTCCTTTTCGTTAAAAATTGTTTTCAAAATGTTTCTGATAAAACTATTAACTAAATTTTAAAAAGTTATAAAAGTTTCAAGCTCTTAATTTTTAGTAAAAAGTTTTTTCTTCGAAAATATGGTTTCAAATATCCAAAATTGTATCAAAAATTCAAATATTATCATATAAACAAATAATCAGATATTTAAACGGAAAAATATGTTTAAGAATTAAACAATATTTAAAATAAAAACA
>NW_017536505.1:0-1238 GCF_001853355.1 Bactrocera latifrons | reverse complement strand
TGCATGCACAGCCGCGAAACAAAGAACTTAATTAATTTTTTTTCCAATCAGACTACAATTGAATTCTCGTCACAAATACACGAATTGCGGTCGATCGGTCAGTTGGCTGATTACTTGGCTGTTGGACGTCGGTTGGGTTGGGTATGGCGATGTGACTTAACGGCAGCGCCACGACCCATGTGACTTTGTACTTCGAGCAGCGCATTGTGCAACGCTGCCAGTGCGCCACGTCCGCTCGTTCGGTTCATTTCGTGTGCACCGCAGTTCGATTCGTGCAATCTTCTGCCACTTTGTGGTCAACGGCAGTCACAACAGCAGCGACAGCAAACTGCGATACTAATTGGGAAATGGCCATCAAGCCATCAAGCCTCATCACCACACACACACACACACACACACACATTCGCAAGCACAAATGCATAGTGTATATACCATGAACATATGTATATGTATCCATTTGTTTGCCTGTAGGTGCATGCGTAGGTTTGAGGGGCAAACATTGTTGACTAAATCAACGCGCGCCACTGCGATATTCCCTCACACACATACATAGATGCTCGTGCCATCCGTTCCAACGGAGGACGGCAGCGGCAAATTCAACATTGGCAGTGTTGCTACATCGTAACCGCAACAACAACTGCTTGCAACCGCTTGGCATGTAAGCGAAGAAATGAGGAAAATTAACAAACAAATCAATGAATTGGTGCTCTCAGTCCGTTGGCAGTGCGTAGCCGAGTGGCTCACGGTGCGCGCCCGCCGAGAGCTCGCATTTGCAGCGCTGACGGTTTTGTAATTATGCACACGCCTGGAGCCCGCCAATATCCGTGGCGACATCGTCTATCATAGAAGGGTATGGCGGGCCAATATATTGAATGTATGCAAAGGCTGTACCATATGTATATGTATGTGGTACCTTTCACCGCAATTTACAGTAATGTTCTATAGTCAAAATCTCATCTTTATTTTAAATGGCATAGAAGTTCTGCATTTTTAAATGATTTTGGCATATTTAAGAGTAAAATTTTATACTAGTTTTCTGGTATTTAAGCAGATACAGCTTCAATACGCCCACTTTAATAATATAAGTCCAAAATTTCCTTTCTAAGCTTATAACATCGTAGAGTTATATTGCTCTGGCTTGCTTTCGACCGTTTGGAATAGATACCTTCTCCTTAGTATTTTACTAAATAAGCGTTTCGATTTTTGCCTTGCATTGAAATCATTTACGATTGCACGAA
>NW_017536504.1:0-1238 GCF_001853355.1 Bactrocera latifrons | reverse complement strand
TTCGTGCAATCGTAAATGATTTCAATGCAAGGCAAAAATCGAAACGCTTATTTAGTAAAATACTAAGGAGAAGGTATCTATTCCAAACGGTCGAAAGCAAGCCAGAGCAATATAACTCTACGATGTTATAAGCTTAGAAAGGAAATTTTGGACTTATATTATTAAAGTGGGCGTATTGAAGCTGTATCTGCTTAAATACCAGAAAACTAGTATAAAATTTTACTCTTAAATATGCCAAAATCATTTAAAAATGCAGAACTTCTATGCCATTTAAAATAAAGATGAGATTTTGACTATAGAACATTACTGTAAATTGCGGTGAAAGGTACCACATACATATACATATGGTACAGCCTTTGCATACATTCAATATATTGGCCCGCCATACCCTTCTATGATAGACGATGTCGCCACGGATATTGGCGGGCTCCAGGCGTGTGCATAATTACAAAACCGTCAGCGCTGCAAATGCGAGCTCTCGGCGGGCGCGCACCGTGAGCCACTCGGCTACGCACTGCCAACGGACTGAGAGCACCAATTCATTGATTTGTTTGTTAATTTTCCTCATTTCTTCGCTTACATGCCAAGCGGTTGCAAGCAGTTGTTGTTGCGGTTACGATGTAGCAACACTGCCAATGTTGAATTTGCCGCTGCCGTCCTCCGTTGGAACGGATGGCACGAGCATCTATGTATGTGTGTGAGGGAATATCGCAGTGGCGCGCGTTGATTTAGTCAACAATGTTTGCCCCTCAAACCTACGCATGCACCTACAGGCAAACAAATGGATACATATACATATGTTCATGGTATATACACTATGCATTTGTGCTTGCGAATGTGTGTGTGTGTGTGTGTGTGTGTGGTGATGAGGCTTGATGGCTTGATGGCCATTTCCCAATTAGTATCGCAGTTTGCTGTCGCTGCTGTTGTGACTGCCGTTGACCACAAAGTGGCAGAAGATTGCACGAATCGAACTGCGGTGCACACGAAATGAACCGAACGAGCGGACGTGGCGCACTGGCAGCGTTGCACAATGCGCTGCTCGAAGTACAAAGTCACATGGGTCGTGGCGCTGCCGTTAAGTCACATCGCCATACCCAACCCAACCGACGTCGAACAGCCAAGTAATCAGCCAACTGACCGATCGACCGCAATTCGTGTATTTGTGACGAGAATTCAATTGTAGTCTGATTGGAAAAAAAATTAATTAAGTTCTTTGTTTCGCGGCTGTGCATGCA
>NW_017536503.1:0-1239 GCF_001853355.1 Bactrocera latifrons | reverse complement strand
AAATTTAGTTATTATATCTGTCAGCGATTTCCATTTATTTTTGATTACACATTGTTTTGTAATTTAGGTGACGATAGATCAATTTTTATATTTAAAATATGAGTTTTGGATATGAAGTGGTTATATTTGTTGGTTACCATGCACTCATATTGAACGAAATTTGAATTTTCGTACTTTGCTAATATACCTTACACTGTATTACGTAATATTATTATATAATATTACAAATACATGTATATAATATTACTTATTTGCTTAATAAATTTAAAAAAGAAAATATCCATATGCATGAATAGACGAATTTTTTCAAAAAAGAGGAATTTCAGCGCATTGCCTTATCATCACATGGCAGCGCTCCATTTCGTCGTAAGTTTTGGTAAACAATTTAGGTTAAAACGAGTGTAAAATGTAATTTTGTAAAATGCAGATTTTTTAGGTAAAAAACATGCTAAAAGTGTAAGATATGGAGTCATTTACAAGTTTATAGTGCAATTTAATTAATTTGAAGTGAATAAATTTTTGAACTTTAAGGTCGAATATCTCCTAAACTAAGCGTTTGCGGTACCTATAAACCCATATATTTTTTAATCAGGAGCACTTCCTCTTTCCAACGGTACCTTCAGAGCGCGGTGCCAAAGAAATCGGAATTGTGCCAGGACATCCTTCGTTATTTGAATACAACTTATTTATTTATTTATTTACAAAAACGTGAAACAATAATACAATTACTTTTCCACGAAAAAAGGAGCACTAGCTGCCAGGACCTTCGGCTCGCTGATGTAAATATAAAATGTCTAGTTATTGCTTAATTAAGTCTTAGGTGTAAAGTTAATAAAATTAATAGAAAAGTTTTAAGAACAAAATAAATAAAAAGTAATGGGAAGTTTATAAACATAATAATATTTGCGGTTTTAATCCTGTGGAGGATGGAGTCATGTGTAGAAGTTCACGCAAGTGAGGAAAGTTTTCTTATCGCCATTCACGTGGGAGTGGCCAGAAACGATTCTTTTACATATGACTCAAGCAGCTCACGACTTCCGGTCTTTGACCAAGTATCATCTGGGTAGCCTAAGAACATCCGTTCGAAGGTGAGCTAAAGTGAGAAGGCGAAACACTCCCTGCATAGGGTTGTGCGCTGGGTTTGGGACCCGCCACGTAAAAAAAACCACCCCAATGAAAACGCAACAACAGCCTCGGATGAGAGACCCCACTTTTGATGACGACTATGGCAAACGAAAT
>NW_017536502.1:0-1196 GCF_001853355.1 Bactrocera latifrons | reverse complement strand
TATAATACCAAGATCTTTTTAATGATTGTAATTTCGAATTTTCATTAACGCAAATTTTTGTAATATATAACGCTATGTTTGGAAGGTTTATTTTGAAGCAAGTTAAATAATATGAAGGGAATACATCATATTTATTATATCATATTTTCTTTACACTTCAATCTTATCTGTTCAAATTCAGCTATATTATTGTAGTATAACTGCAAATTCACTTAAATATATACAAACAAGTAAGGAAAGGCTAAGACCCGGTGCAACCGAAAATCGTGCAAAACTCAAAGCCAGAGAAATACTTTTAGGTGCAAAGTAAAGTCGAATAGCCTGGTAAGTCAAAAGTCTTTATTATAGGTATATGAGGGCTAAAGGAAGTGTTATTCCGAGTAGAATAATTTTTGGCCTACCGACATACCATTATAAAAGAAGGATTATCCCTGAATTTTAATTATATATCTCCCAAAATCATTGATATTTTCGGTCAAGGGTTCACAATAGATACTGGGGTTCACATATTCGGAACTTCAACAGTTTTTGGTCTAAAGTTTTTTGGACAATTTTTGGTCAAAATGTGCCCTACTTTAAGGCAGTTATTACTGCAAAGATATATTTCATTATATTAGTTACTTCATAATTTATGTATTGGAATGTGAAATTTGAAATTTGAAATGTAAATAGGCGTGGTTGTAAAACGATTTTGCTTATTTTTACACTGTAACATAGGATGGCTAGAAAAATGATACACACTAAATGTATTCAAAATCGGTTTGGTCGGGTCCCGAGATATGGAATTACACCAAAGAGTGGGCGGTGCCACGCTCATCACATCGTCCTCCTCTTCCGTCGGGGCGTAGGCGCAAATCAGCGATATGTGTTAGTACCTCCCACTGTTGCAGATTGTGGCTTGACGTTGATTCACGGGGTGAATGATAGTACTCGGCGATGGAGTCTCTCTCCCACCAAGAACACGAATAGAAGTAGTAAAAGGGACAATTGGAGATCACGTGTTTCTTGTTCACATCACAGCCATGCTATGAACAGCTGCCCGACCAACTCCTGAGATTTGGGTCCATGCGTTGTTTTTTTTTTTTTTTTTTTTTAATTTCCAAACCGACAAAAATATTTTCCAAAATATTTAACTTCAGGGAAATAGTTGTATAAATCTAAAATAATATTGAGTTAAAAAATGGGTCGCAGGTGAA
>NW_017536501.1:0-1243 GCF_001853355.1 Bactrocera latifrons | reverse complement strand
TATGTACATGTTGTCAATTTATGTCTCGTTGATCATTTCAATAACAGGTTTCAGTCCATTCCGATGACTCAACGTTTATGTGACGATGAACAAATGTGCGCACCGAAGATGAGGACTTTCCTTCGACAATATCTGCCAGATAAACCACATAAATGGGGTATAAAACTCTTCGTTTTGTGTGACTCCTTCGGATTTTGTTATAACTTCGAAATATATTGCGGCGCAGGAGGCAATGCTGTTCTGACTGATACACCAGATCTTGGGGCATCAGCGAATGTGGTGGTCCGATTTTCCCGTAATATTCCAGATTTTAAAAACCATATAACATATTTCGACAACTATTACACGTCACTGCCACTTCTGGTTTATCTAAAATCACGCGGAATACATTCGCTGGGAACTATTCGTTCAAATCGAATTCCGAATTGCAAACTTCCGACAGATCTTGATCTCAGGAAACAACCCCGTGGATATTCAACTGAATTTTGTGGATCTGCTTTAGGAGTTGACATTTCTTTATCAGTTTGGAAGGACAATAAAATAGTGTGACTCGCATCGAGTTACGCAGGCGAAAAGCCCTTCCAGAATGAAACAAATGTTATAAATAAGGTGTCGCGGTTCGTCCGCTCAGAAAAAAAATTTGTTGATGTCGATTGCCCCAATGCAGTCCGTGAATATAATAGTCATATATGGGGGGCGTCGACCTCATGGATGGACTAATTGGGCTATATAAGATACCGGTAAAGAGCAATAAGTACACAAACCGACTTTTTAATCACCTGCTTGATATGGCCATGATAAACGCTTATGTTTTGTTCAGAAGAATTAACAAGATTGACACGCATGCTAGGCAGTACCAACTGCCGAACTTCCGGGCAGAGATCGCATACGTACTATGCAAACAACAATATTCTTCAATACCAAGAGCTCCAGGTCGTCCATGACAAACTCCTCAAGTAAAATTTACTGGAAGAAAAGCTTACTTACCTCCTGACGACGTTCGCTACGACGGAGTTGGACATTTTGCAAAGTTTTTATCACGCACCGGTAAAAAAAGGTGCAAATATCCTGGCTGCACCTCCGAAACTCAAATCGTGTGCCGAAAATGDAATCTGAATCTTTGTTTTTCCCAGCAAAAGGACTGCTTTCACAATTTTCACCATAAATAATTTGCACCAACTGCCTATTTATGCCCAAAAGCATGCCTTTCTTTTGTAGACATTTTTCTAAAACTATTTGAAAT
>NW_017536500.1:0-1243 GCF_001853355.1 Bactrocera latifrons | reverse complement strand
AGTCATCAAAAAAAGTTTTATGAACAATTGAAAATTCAATAAAAATACCGCAAGAAATGCCGCAAAACTTTTTTGACAAACTATTAGCAGTAATCCGTGGATAATTTTGTGAAGATATCACGTCAAATGCGAAAGTTTTCTAAACAAGCCGTTGATTTCGATCATTCAGTTTGTATGGCAACTATATGCGATAGCTAACCGATCTGAACGATTTCTTCGGAGATTACATTGTTGCCTTGGGAAATAATCTATAACAAATTTCGTGAATATAACTTGGCAAATGCAAAAGTTTTCCATACAAGAACTTTTTTCCGACCGTTCAGTTTGTATGGTAGTTATATGCTATAGTAAGTTGATCTGAACAATTTCTTCGGAGATTACATTATTATCTTAGAAAATAACTTGTGCCAACTTTTGTGAAGATACATCGTCAAATGTGAATTTCCGATACAAGAACGTGATTTCTCGTTCAGTTTGTATGGCAGCTATATGCTATAGTAATCCGATCTGAACAATTTCAATTCAAAAGAGATTAAATTGTTGCCTCAAAAAATAATCTGTACCAAATTTCGTTAATATATCTTGTCAAATGTGCAAATTTTCCATACAAGAACGTGATTGCTCGTTCAGTTTGTATGGCAGCTATGTGTTATAGCGGCCCGATATCGACAATTCCGACAAATGAGCAGCTTCTTGAAGAGAAAATGACGTTTACAAACTTTCAAAATGATATTTTAAAACCTGAGGGACTAGTTCGTATATGTACAGACAGACGGATGGACAGACGGACATGGCTAAATCGACTCAGCTCAACCTACTGATCCTTTATATATACACTTTACAGGAATCCCGACACTTCGTTCTGGGTGTTACATACTTCGTGACAAACTTAATATATCCTGTTCAGGGTATAAAAAGTTCGAGTTCGTAGAATCGTAATCGGATCACTGCCACGCCCACACAACGTCATTAACCGAAAACATATAAAGTGCCAAAACTAAGCACCTAATTAAGATATAAAACTCATATTTGGTGGAAGGGGCACCTGTGAGAAATTTTTTTTTGGAAAAGTGGGCATGAAGCCGCCTTCCAATAAGTTTAATGGGCATATCTCTTAAGCCGCTGAAGCCACAACAATCAAAAATTTGCTTAGTATAAATCTTATAATAGTTTCTACGGACAGTGTAAAAATGTATATAATCGGAGGATAACCGAGCTTACTTCCCATATAACGGTACAATTA
>NW_017536499.1:0-1242 GCF_001853355.1 Bactrocera latifrons | reverse complement strand
TGGACATAAACTTAAATTTTCTTTCAAAAAGCTGTCCATCTTCCTTTCCATACTTTCAACTCTGGAAGACAACTCTTGTAGTTGGGAGAAAATAGTTTTTAACCTGTTAAAAAGGTGTAAACATAATAAAGTAAAAATTTTTAAGAAATGCATTTTAACAATATATTGGATTACCATTTTCATCCACAGGCAAATTGTTTCCTTGTTGCTTTAAGAAGCTTGCCTCTGAGTTGTAGCAACCAGAAATGTTGAATTTCTTCCGTTTAAATGTCAATTGTTCTACAATAACAAATGCGTGAAAATAAATTGAACATGTACCTTTTACGGGAGTCGAAGACGTTGTTGGGCATTCCTCCAAATAGGTGTAATCACAAAGCGCTGATGAATCCATCTGATTAAGAAAAAAAAATTTGGCAGCATCAAAAYTCATTTTAAATAATTTAACATAATATAATAAAATACCATCGGGACAATACAATAATTACAGTGAAAAATACTAATTTAAAATTCATGAAATAGATGATGTAAAATCGGAATTAGAGAAACTTGCCCTCATGTGGAATAGAAAAATATTTATAAACTATATCGTCTTTTTCTATTTTAAACAAATGTGGGCCCAATTTATCTGAAAACAAAACCTAAACCAGATGACGATTCCAATGGTTCTTGAAAGTAGTTTCAACACCCAAGAAACAATGTGCCGATAAAGTTGCGATACCAGATTCCTCTGTCATGCCTGTAACTTTTATGGGGCCTAATTTTTTACTAAAACAATAGGAGTCTTTTTCTTTTTTAAAATCTATATTAAACGAATATTTCTTTCTTCTAGCCTTAAATTTAATTGCGGCAGGATTTTATTGGGCTTATAATAAGTTTTTTTAAATATTGAGAGGACCATATTGCTTGGTACAGTCAGTTAAATGGAGTAAACCATGTATATTGTAACTAACTAAATGGTCACCGTATATATTTCCAAACAAACCAACGAGTTCTTCCAAGATATGTTGGGCAATATTGGCTTCAGTGCTAGAAGACTTTTTGCATGATAGTAGGTTTATACCTGCGTGCAATAAGAGGAAATGGTAGTAATGGTCATCACCAATGCAATCCTTTAGGACAAATATACCTATATACAATAAGAACTGCCTAAACTCTGTCGCTTTCCAATTGCTGATTTCATCTAAACTTCTACATATTCGACCGAACTCTGAAGGAACTAAATTGGAAAGAAATGTTATTTTT
>NW_017536498.1:0-1190 GCF_001853355.1 Bactrocera latifrons | reverse complement strand
TAATTTGAAGCATATTATTTGGCATATTATTTGTATGAACCTAAGAGTAATAGCTTGTTGCGATACCGCTATAGCCTTAATAGCATATGCTAACATGTTGAATTGTTTTTTTCAAATATTTTTCACGAGATTTTCCGATTCAAAATTCCAAAAAAAAAAGGTGGTATTTCAAATCGAACGTGCTTCGTCTGACTATGTTCAACGTTTTTTCTAAGAAGGATCWTCTTATATTCTTAGTATTTCGTAAATATTTGCTGCAACAATTATCAGTTAATCTCAATTTTCTTTATTTTCTCAAATTCGTGCAACTTAATCCTTTCGCTTGCTTTGAAGCRCATATGTAAGTCGACTTGCCACACTCGTTGCACTAATCTACAACAGTTATTTACCCACATGGACCACCAAAAGAGCATAAGTGGAGCAACTGCTTATGCACAGCACTGACAACTCGACTGATTTATGAACTTAAGTAGTTTGCTTGACTTGACTTGGCGCACTCCTACACGTCACCTCCGAGCGAACTCAACACAAACACGACAAAAATACACAAATACAAGAACAAAGCAAACAAACCAATCAAGTAAAATGCTGATGCATCCTTATCATCCAGCATTTGKGTGCGCTGCATCCTTTCACTTTGGGCTAAACAAACAGAAACGTGAAACAAGGTAAAATAAATACTCCACAACACACACACACACACTCTGCTCCACAGAGATGGGCAACGAAAATATTTGGAAGCAATTTCAAAGAGCAAAATGTTGGAGGCAGTAACAAGAAAAGTGAGTGGTTTATGTGGTTGTAAATTTAAATWGCTCACAAGAGTGGCTGCACATGCGTCTGGCACCAAAACGCTGGTCAGCACTATAAGAACTTTCAGAGTCGAAATTACAAAAATAAAAACAAACAAGTAATGAAATTCCAAAAAAAAAAAAAACAAAAAAAAAAAAGTCGAAATCAAAACGCCTGCATGCGTTTAATTGAACCCTTTGGTTGGTCTCATTGCTTGTGCGCCTGCGCACCCGCGTGCACCTCTGTCTGTGTATAGTATTACGCTGCATATTAGCAACGCTCTGCACAGCTGCTATGATTGCCGCATATGGCCAGCGCAGTTGAAAAAAAGAACCAAAAATACGCATGAAGGCGCACACTGCGGGCATTTAAGTGGGCACGTACTGCACCTTGTGCCC
>NW_017536497.1:0-1188 GCF_001853355.1 Bactrocera latifrons | reverse complement strand
TTCTTACCAGGGGCGTGACAATAGTGTTCACAGAAATGTAGGTTTTTGAGAAAAATTACATTTTAGTTTCAACTGTGCAAACGCTCTAGCGGCTAAACTATTTGAACGAGACGAGTCGAACAAAAAGCATTGGTTAGATAATTTAAAGAGCTTTCAGGGCGGCCTTCAACTTCTCTCCCGTTCTTATCAGGGGCGTGGCAATAGTGTTCACAAAAATGTAGGTTTTTAGTAAAATCACATTTTTGTTTCAACTTTGCACAAGCTCTAGCGGTTAAACTATTTGAACGTGGTGAGTCGAATAAAAATCTATGGTTAGATAATTTCAAGAGCTTTCTGAACAGCTTTCAACCTCTCTCCTTTTCTTACCAGAAGCGAGGCATAGTGTTCACAAAAATTTAGTTTTTTGCAAAAAACACTTTTTTTTTAACTTTGCAAACGGCTTAGCGGCTAAACTATTTGAACGAAGTGAGGGAGATATAAGGCATTGGTTGGATAATTTGAATAGCTTTCAAGAAGGCCTTCAACCTCACCCCTTTTCTTACCAGTGTCGTGGGAGTAGTGTTTACAAAAATGTAGGCTAAACTATTTGCTAAAGCTATGGTTAGATAATGTGAAGAGCTTTCAGGAAAGCATTCAACCTCTCTTCTGTTCTTACCTGGGCTTGGCAATAGTGTTTGTTTGGTCAAAAATGTACGATTTTGAGTAAAATTACATTTTAGTTTCAACTGTGCAAACGCTCTAGCCGCTAAACTATTTGAACGAGGTAAGTCAAATAAAAAGCATTGTTGTCGTTTTCCTCATAAATATAACTAATTGAATTGAATTTTCTGACGAAGGTATTTTATTAGAAAAAAATGGGAAAAGCAGGGTTTTTTGAAAATAAAACACAATTTAGTAAAGATCGAAGAAAAGATCAGTATCGCAATAAAAAGATGTAAAAGAGGTCGAGCGCGCCGCTGATGTTTTTTTGAGCGTGACGTTGAAAAAAAGAGGCCGGTCCGCTACCCGTTATTCCTTTTTTAGCGTTTTGGTGTGGGGTGTCGGTCAGCTGCTAGGTCTGCTGTAGCGGTGACATTGTGGATGATGTGTGGGGAAATGTTTTGGAACGTATGTGGTTAAATGATGAATGCGGTGTGTCGGTGTTGCGCCTCTATGTAGGGTTGTATGCTGGTGTAGTACGCTGAGGCT
>NW_017536496.1:357143-359609 GCF_001853355.1 Bactrocera latifrons | reverse complement strand
AGGTTTGTTTCATTACTTTGTTTCTTTTACTTCTTCAATGGTGTGAGAACCAGTGATTAAGTCGCTAAGTTGATATTCGCTGGAATATTCCAATCGCTGATTTCAAGTTTATAATTTGGCTGATAATCGGTGATGGTTGGAGTTACGACATATTCTAARTTGGCACTGAATCTCCGATACCGGAAACTGCTAAAGACGATTTTGTATTTTTAATTTGTAATTGATTTGCTAATCTCGTCGTTATAAAGTTGAGTTGTGAAGCAGAATTGAGGATCGCGCGACATGGTATAAGCGATCCGACACTGTTGAGAACGAAAACAAAAGCGGTTGCAAGAAGCACACATTCAGTTGAACAAGAGCGTGACTAAGGTGAAGGTGAGCGACTTTTTGATGTCCTTATGACGAGGACAGCTGGCTGTGATGGCCCAGATGTGGTTTCTGAAATACCAGTTACGGCTGGTGAACTTGAGCAAAATGCAGCAGGGTATGATGCTTCATTGAGCAACGACGACATGTAAAAGATTTACATTGCTGCACCTGATGTCCTGGTTTCAGACAGTTTATGCACAAATCTGCTCTTTTGGCTTCCTTCCACCTATCACTTGGACTCAAACTTGCGAATAGTGGGCACGTATACACAATATGGTCATGTTCCTGACAAATCACACAACTTTTGGTGGAAGTCTTAGAAATAACTAATCATTTTTACGATACTTTGTATTGCTCACCTTTGTGCTAGGTGGTTTTATTTCCATAGCATGAGTCACATTCTCTAATGTTTGAAATCTCCTCTGCAAGAACGTAGTCATGGCCATGTTTCTTCCACAATGCATTTGTTTCGGGATCCAATTTCTGTACAGCGATATACTGAAGCAAACAATCAGCTATTTGTTCGAACGTACCTAACGAATGCAAGGCTCGAACATGCGATACTAATTTTTCTACCAGTAAACGTAACTCTCCTGATTTCTTGTCGGTGCTCACCCTCTGCAATAAGAATAGCTCTTGAATGTGTGCCTGAAAAATCAAACGTCGATTACTGAATCTTTGACTTAGTAAATTCATAGCAGTTGCATAGTTTTCGTCACACATTTCAAGTGATTGAATAGTATTCAGTGCTGCTCCCTTTAGGGATGAACGAAGTTGCTGGAATTTTTCCAAGCTTGACAATTCTGTATCATCGTGTACTATTGTTTGAAACATGCCAAAAAAGTTCGGCCAATCTGTATACGCTCCTCATAATGAGGGTGCTGCAACTGCGGCAGACGAGACTTTCATTGTTTCATCAAAATGACCGATGGGTGCTCCTGTAAAGGTTGATTTCTATAAGATAACATTACTTGAGGATAAAACTTGTTTAACTCCTTCGTGAACGAGCTGTTCTGATCTGACTGACAGCTCTGCATGATCCATGAAATTAAATTCTTCCATACCAAGTGGTGTTGAATTTCAATTGCGTAAAATTGCTTCACTTTTTCTTTTCAAGAACGACATTTTTTTTTTTGTTTTTTTTTGTTTTAAACTTGTATGACCGCTCGAATGTTACGAGGTAACTGTTTGCACGGCAAACTGTTTATATTAATACGGTTTAAATGAAACTATTTAACTAAATTAACAGTTGAAGTTCGTCATTTGTACACTGTATATTTTTGCACGGCAAAATAGAAGCAAAAGCACGAACAACAAAACTATTAACCGCGATGAGTTAGCTTTAGGATCTGGTGATCTGTACACGGTACTGCGAAAGGAKCAACAAAGTATGCAATGTAACTGCACGCGGTATCACGTCGGGGTCACCAACAAATGTATGTCGACGAGCAAGAATTTTTGCGCTCAAACGAATAGCGATGAAAAGCGAAATAGAACAAAAAAGCCGAATGCGTGTGGTTTTGTTCAGGTTATAAAAGGAATGTAATTTATTTAAGCAGTTGTTACATCTAATGTATGACAGGATTGTAGAGTACCAAAATTTACAAAAAGTAGTAGGTGATGCCACTTAACTATCAGGTGGCACTCTGAACAGTGTCGTTGAGCTAAAATTTGGTAAACCTTGTAATTGGTTTCCAAAGTTCTTACATAGATAAATTCCATTTGACCATAAAGAGGGTTTTCTAATAAAAGTGATACGATTTCTTAAAAAAACACACTAATTTCAAATGTTTTTTTGTTTGTTTTTGTTTCTTGTGAAATATTATATATATCGCTACAACTAATTTCTGAATGTAAAATATTTGTTCTTGTGCAAGAACAAATTTGTTGATCCCAGTTTTATAATACCTTTTCTACTTAATCAAGTTATGTAGAAACCATTCATTTTGTCGCTAAAGACTAATGACTTCAAATAACCCCACAGGGAGTAATGGTATTCAATCACAACTTCTTGGATACCATGCAATATAACAATTTTTTTAAATAAACGCGCCGCCTGTTGGAACCAGATCTTACCAAGATCAACTTCTTCCAATT
>NW_017536496.1:353694-354822 GCF_001853355.1 Bactrocera latifrons | reverse complement strand
ATTATACAAAATCGGAGAGAACCCCTTTCTAATAATATTGTGCTTGTGTGTCCCGAAGTGTCAAAAATGGGTTTAATCGGATCAATAATAAAAATGTTTTCAAACTTCTGGTTGACTTTATAWTTCATATATCGGCAAAATCGTGTGCTATCTGAATAAAATTGAGAATGTGTGTTTTTCTAATATAGTACATCTGCTCAAAATGGATAAAATCGGGTAAAAACCTGCACTAGACCCCGTATAACTAATATCAAGATTATAAAATCTTCTTGGTATGAGAATTAACTTAAAAAAACACAGAAGGCATTTTTTCTTTGATAGTATATATAAAATTTTTTCAATACTCCCCTTATCTTCCATATGCCTAATATGAGATTTTCGGTTTTCTCTATTTACTGGGCAATTTATGAGATATATTTGTCAAATAACCTGAACGTATAATATTGGTTATAGTTATTACTGACACACTGATAAACATTTTCGGCGTAAAGTTTGTTAGAATAACAAAAATCATAATATATTATGAAGTATATGGAAATTTGAGCAATTCAAATCAAAAAAATTCAAAGTGATTTCAAGTACACCTGGGTAATGTCGAAAATATGTGCCCAGACCTTTTCTACTCCCAGTATACCTCTACAGTGATTTCCAACATCCCACCTGTCTTTCAACGTTTCGGCGTTGATCCTGGCTAGTTTAAGGATATGAAATGTTCGTTTCCACCCAATTGTTTGTTCATTGTTTTTCTTATTTTTGTGAAATAATTTCAGATTTCCTTTCGCAAAACCACCCTTGTCATAAGTCRCAGTGAATATAAATTTAAGTGCTCTTTAGCTGTCGAAAATCGAAAAGCGCTTCATGTTCATATTTTTCCTTTCCCTTCATTCACAGTATTTACTTTGGCGTCAGTTGCGRAAAGTCTTCAGTTGCATTCAGTTCATTAAATATGCTGCGGTTGCTGAGTTTATCTTTTCAATATTTAATAAGCTTAAATATTGTCGATAGATGCAACATGTCAGTGAAATTATATTTAMCCAACGCTTGCCAGTCACGGATTGCCCTCACAAATATGTGCGTTGATACACATGTATAGTATGTAAATCGTTATATACATATGTGTGTATATTT
>NW_017536496.1:351531-352619 GCF_001853355.1 Bactrocera latifrons | reverse complement strand
ATTTATAATTCCCAAAGGCATGAAATTATATTCTTTTCCACATAGTTCGAAGAGTTTTCGTTTATTGAATCAACTACCAAATTATAATAAATATATTTTTCGAGGTAATCTTTATACTTGTTGTTCGTGCAAATCCCGAGTTTTGTGACCCCGACCAACTAACGTTAAGTCTCCAAAACCAAATCCGGTACAAAGAGATAAGGAAAGTACATGTATCTGCGCTCATGTTTATGTTGGAGTTTATATTAAAGTTTTTATATTAAAACACCGCATTAAACATCGCCGCACAGATAATGCAGGGAAATATAAATATTTCGTTTTCGTTGCAAATGATGATTTTCTCCTTTTCAGGGTGACATAAGCACAAACATGTACGCCCTCTAGAAAGTTCTACTATAAAATTTTAWAAATGCAATAAGTCATTCCTGCAGGTAAAGTACATTTACCGGCCTTACATTAAATTATGGAGAGAAAGATGCCTGCGAAAGGGGATTAATGCACTTTTTGCGCAATATAAAATGGTAAAGAAAATAATAAACTAATAACGTGGTTTTATTAAAATGCGCTGTATATAATTGTATGATTCCTTTCAAATACGAATGTTGTGTTAAGGGAAATATCCTCACTCATTTAATGTATATATGAGGAGCAGTTGGAATTCTCGAAAAAGTTATATGGGTGTCAGGTGCATATATGGAGATTGCAAAAAAATTTTTACTCAGAAAAATAMGTAGACAACCAAACTTGGCTTTTTRGATTAAGCTCGATCTCATTAATTTCATTCAATTCAAGATGAAATACCGAATGTATTGTACATCCCAAAGAAACTTTTAAGGGCGAAAACATGAAATGATTTCGGACCAGCGTATAATGAAATTCGTCGCGATAACTTAGATGCCTAATATATATACATACATATATCAAGAAAATTTCAAAAGCTCTGTATAACAGGTCAACTTTCAACAGTTTGATATCATTTTTATACATTTGCAACATGATGTTACCTAATGTTCGTTTGCATCACCTAAAACTATTCTAAAAGGATATAGGGTTACATATGTACACACCTGCTCAAAATAATAGTTACA
>NW_017536496.1:339172-350691 GCF_001853355.1 Bactrocera latifrons | reverse complement strand
CTAGATTTTCGCTCTAAAGCATTTTTAACAAAATTATGAAACCTTTCCATTCATTTCCGTCCGTCTGCTGTGCAAGCTGTAAATTGAGTAAAAATTCAAATATGGTAATAAACACTAGGTTTACCGGTTTACCACCTTATGGCCAAAAATTGTCAAAATCCAAMAATAACACTGCTCAAGTACTGAATATCTAGACACCGGCGACGAAGAAATATCAAGATCCACACAGCAGCTTCTTTGCACGATTTGGCGAATTAAAGTAAATAAATCTGTGGGGATCCCACAATTTGTGCACAGTAATTGGGAATAAGCCTCCTTAAATTTTCGTGAATCTTTTTAAAATAAAGTACTCGATTGGGTATATTTTCTGCTATATTAAAATTTTTCCTAAAATTTTGAAAAATAACGGAGTTATGTGCCGTCTTCGGAGGTGCCAAAAAAAAAGTGCCCCAACTGCTGACATGATTTCKGCGGAATGAGTAGCTGAAACAAAAAATTCAAAAAGTGTAATAATCTTAAGGGGCACACCTAGTGTAATGGCCTAAAAAAAGGTGATTTTTGGGAATTTTTATTCAAGAAAATACTTTATCAATTATTTCAGAATTTTAAGAATATATTTATACATATCTCAAGAATATACAGGGAAATTTTTGAAGAAAAAAATWAAATATTTTTAAGTTATAGTCGATCTCCAACGGCGCGGAAAAAAAGGTCCTACACTGCTGCAGTGATTCCGGCCTTCTCCGTGGATGAAATTAAAAAAAAAATATCGTTAAACTAGATAATATTGTCTGTGCAATGAGCTACGATAAAGAAAAAATCAAAAATTGACAATATGGCGGCGTTAAAAAAAATAGTCAAATTTTATCCAAAACTTTGGTCGTTTTTGGCGAAAATTGCCAAAATTCGATTTTTGATCAG
The DNA here is from genome assembly GCF_001853355.1 of Bactrocera latifrons. Taxonomy (NCBI): domain Eukaryota; kingdom Metazoa; phylum Arthropoda; class Insecta; order Diptera; family Tephritidae; genus Bactrocera; species Bactrocera latifrons. Next base: position 349,770 of record NW_017536496.1, on the reverse strand, counting down.
ATCAAAATTCGTAAAATGCTGTTTCGAGAAAAACGCGTTTAAAGATAAAGTGATTGTTACCTAACTGTTAAGCCGCTACTCTTTTAAATGGCTGTACCTCAAAAACTGTTTCAGATATCGATTTGAAATTTTAGTATGTTTTAAAGGTTTAACTTGTCGAAATATGCAAAACAAATTTTTTTTTTTAATTTCATACTAGGTGTGCCCCTTTAAGGTACCTCCAATACAATGACCTACGATCTTTAAAACATGTCAAAAACTAATCAAAGGGCGTATTTTTGAAAAAAATTTCGTTTTTTTTTAGGTAACATAACGTCTGTCTCTTATACACATCTAGATGTGTATAAGAGACAGGTACTATCCTTAGCTCCATATACCTAATATATAGATTTTCGAACTTCCGGGTGACGTTATACCGCATAGTATATCGTCCAATATGTGAGTTGTTTCAATAAAATGGAGATAGACTCCTATAAAGGTACATATTAGTKCTTAGAATGAATACAATTTTGTAAAAACTCAACCTAGACCCCATATATAATAACTAAAAGGTCTTATGTAGCTGAAGGTACTTCCATGGCCTTAATCCTTGCAAGTTGCAAGGGTATAAAATGTTTGGTAACACTCGAAATAAGCACTTCCTTTCTTTTTTTTTATTATATTTAGAAATGTTATTTTGATAAAGTTCATCAAATTAGAGTGTAACTGTGYTCTAAATTTCATTAACTATTGGAAATTACGTGACTTTTCGAACAAGCATAAATAATATGTAAGTTGATAAAATTCAACCCACTACAAAGTCCATATATTTAATCTAAATGAAGTATTTTGAACATACTCTAAATTGAAATGATGAACACTACTTAAATTCATTACGAAGGCTGCTTAATCGAATTCATATGGATATAATTGACAATTAGTGATTTCATTTGGCAAAGACGTGCCAAAATTTGCATCGCCATGAATTTGATGAGTCTATAGTCTATTTCGCGGTTCGCTTTGACACAATCAAGTCCATTGTTTTGCATGCTCACATAAGTGTAAATCCCATAAGTTCCCAAGCAGCTACGCCACTTCGGCAGAGCTGCATGTGCGCTAACGAGGAGCGAGAATAATTTTAAATACATACTCGGATACATATGTACATGACAAGTACATGTATATATAGTATTTAAACCAATGTTGTGATGAAACGTGACCCAGCTGCACTATTATCAAATCTACACAACTGCACTTCAGAMAACACGAATAACCTTAGTGGGGATATACAGATTTGGATTTATCCGCTATGTCATCCAAAAGCATGTGGCGGGACACAAGTGCAGTTAAGTATTTGCAACATGTCAGCAGTCTGATAAACAATTGTTTTCAAGTTTTGTAAACGATTTTCGACTTTTTTCAATGAATGAATATCGAATTTTCAGTCTTCTTAATTAAGCTGATCTTAAGAAATTTAGTAAATAAAAATGCTAGGGATTGAAGTAATTTTATRTAGTGATAACAGTTGCAGTTTCCGATAGGTTAGTGTTTAAAAAATGCAATTGATAAAGTTCTAAGTACCAGTACTATATATATGCTTCACCAAAAATACCTAATCTTTATAGGACACTCGTGGATTCCTCAACTACACTATTATTCATATAATRAACTATTCAATCAGTGGAAATTTGATTACGAATAAAGGCGAAAATGTTTTTGTCGGYATTAAAACCAATTAATTGCACTTGAGATTTAATTTTGAATATGTTCATACATATAAATTCCAATGGAAAAAATAACGAATTTAAGGTTGCTTTCTTAATGTCTGGTTACCAACCTTTCTGTCCAGTTAATAAATTTGTCCGCTCAATTGATTGTACTTAGTAAACATCAATAAATTGTAAGACCGGCCAATGTGCGTAGTTTCACTGTATTTTGCTAAAAGTGGTTCAGTTGTTTAGGAGTTCATCGCAGACAAACAACGTGGCATGAATTGTTTATATGTAATTATTAAACTAAAATAATAAAAATTTAAATGTAATTTCAAATTAAATAATATTTAAAGTTTAAAGAATATGTTGCATCATGGTAACAGCAYACATAAATATTCGTATATTTTCGCTACATATTTGTAGCATGATAAATAGCGCAAACGCTGCACCGTATAAAATTCACGTTGAGTATCTCCGACACTGCATAGGTCCACACACGTTATATGTATKTATGTGCAGTATGCTAGTGCCTAAAAGGACACATGAAAGGCTGGAAGGAGTTATATACATACGATTGACACAGTTCACGAGCGTGCAAAATTCTAAACTTGGCAATGGATGCAGTTGTACACAACAACAGCGTAGACAAGCGGTCTTGTTCAAACACTACATATGCTTAGATTAATAAGTATGCTTTTAGCCTTGTCCAAGAGGCGTTGGCGTTGACAGTGATGGCATAAGAAAGTCAAAATTAAGGAGGGAATGGGCAAAAGTGCAGCTTTGTCCAAATTAAGTCCAATAAACAAGYAAGTTGAATTCATTGTATGCTTTAAAATTTCGGATAAATGTATTTATAAGTGATCACAAATATAAAATTTTTTCTCCAACGTATTTAATCTCTAATTACCTTGGTATATTATGATAATTTTAAACAGTGCTTCGAGATACTAAGTAGTTTTCTGAAAGCTCAAATTCGTTAAATGAATACGGAATCTAGCATTTTGTTTAAAAATAAGCCATGCAGATTAGTCTCGTGTTTTATAACCACATTTCCTACTAACAGACACCAGTCTATGATTTTATATTAGCTGAGAAATTATTAAGCATGAGAAAGCATGAGAAATTTGAAACCAACAATGTTTARTCCTTAAAGGTTTCAACGTTGGCGTCGACAATACATGGAACATTTGAGGCAGGAACGAAGCTATTTTGAAGAGGGCGAAGACTGTTCTATTGGCCACTGAAAAGAAGTACAAAAGGTAATATAGACTTAAATAAAACGAAATAAGCAATGTGCTTACAGAGCATTACTTTATGATATCAGTCGTCAACGAGCCACGAGCAAATTGGTCGTATTAGGCTATGAGTTGCCGCTTTATCCACTGTCTTCTTAGGTGTTGGCGCTGTGCAACTTGTTTTGGTTTCGAAATTGAAAAAGGTTAAACTGCTAGAAAGTGAGCGTTATCCTCTGCGTTGCAGCGAATTTTGTGTAATAATTCACCTGACTTTTATTATGCATCTATAGGACCAGCGGCCTGTGGTACTACATGGACAAAAAGTAGTAAGTCCCTTTAGTTTAAATTTCYGCGAAAATCCATTCGTCGAAATATATTTTTTTAAGGTTGGTATGACTGTCAGTGACATCTGTGCCAAATGTCACATCAAAATTGTCATTATTTAGTATACRCTGGTCGTACCTGAAGTACTTAAATTACATTTGGCGATTTTTACGAGGAGTGAAATTATTTWACAAAGRAGGTCTATACAAGTTAGTGTGTGGAATCAAATTTTTGGTACCGAAACGTTTAGAATGTTGAAAAAGGCCTTCAATGATAATTGATTGTCGCAAACATCAAGAACACTTGTTATTGGTAAAAATGATTSAAAGAGGGTCGGGATCGCGTTGACGACGAACCACGTCCAGGACCGCCATCAAAACAAACCGATGATCAACACGTCAATAAAATAAAGGAAGCGGTGCTTGTGAATCGCCGATTAATAGTCAGATATTTTACTCGAATCGTTGGAATATCGGAGGGTGCAGTCAGAATCATTTTGAAAGATAAAACCTTTAGGAACCTTTATAACGGAAAGTCGTGTTAGTTACAMCATTTCCAACTTAATAACAGCTGAACCGATTTGGCTCAAAATTGGGAGCGAGGTAGCTTAGAAACAGGGTAAGGCATAGGTTACTTTCTATCTCTTTATGTTAAAATTCAATACAATTCATAAATACAAAAATTATATTACAAATCACAAGTATTGTTCAAAATTTATGTTTGCAGGAAAAAGGGGAGTCTTTAACTTTTATTAAGTCTGAATTTATTGAACAAAGAAGTGCGATAATGCACCTTCTCATACTGCATTGGTTATTCGTGATCATTTCGCTACATTTTCAACAAGTATCGTGCTGCAACCACATCATTCGCTTGATTTACCTTCGTGTAACTTCTGGCTATTTAACAAATTCACATGACCACTCAGAGGACACCGTTTTGACTCAATTGAAGATATAAAAGCTGAATCGAAGAAAACGGATTATTCCAAGTGCTATGATGACTGGCAAATTCGTAGGCATAAGTATATTGCAGCGGGAGGATTTACTTTAAAGGAGATGAAATGGACAAAATTCACCTTTCAATTTAATCACTGTAGTATATGGATAAAGGAAATTCGTATTATTTACATTATTTATAACTCAAGAACGGCTGACCCGATTTAGCTAAAAATTGGTGGAGACGTGGTTTAGAACCAGGGGACGGACATAKAGTATTTTGTATCCTTTTAAGTTAAAATCCAGTATAATTCGCCTTTTCAAGATATTTTGCATCAAATTCGTATTCTCTAATAAAATGACGATCTTAAGATGAATAAAGATATACATAATAGGTCTTTATTCTTGATCGAAGACATGTGTTATGTCATGTGCAATAGTTTATTTGTTATACTTAAACACCTTGTTACAATACTCAAACGAAAATTCGAAGCTGAGGAAGTTTTGATTCGGAGTATACCGATGATCCCAACCGAATTGCTGTTTGAGGTTAAAATACTTCAATTTCCGATTCTGTCTTTCGTAGTGACCATYTACAAATCACAAGGTCAATATTTTWAGGTTTGTGGTTTGAATCTGGGACATCYATGTTTTGTTTCCATTAATATGTGGCTTGTTCAAGAGATGGAAGGCCATCTGCGTTGTTTGTTCTAGCGCCTCATAGTTAGACAAAAAACATAGTGTATCACAATGTACCTAACTGAAGAGTACGACTTCTGCACTAAAAGACATTTAAATAATATTTTATTTGTATTTCCTAAAAAAAAAGGCTTAATAAATTACAAACCTTTCTTATTTATTTCCTCTAAGGCAAAACAGAGTTCACCGGGTCCTCCAGTAGCAAAACGTTTGTTATTTACTCTATCTGTTTGTCTCTGGTGGCGTTATCTATTTGTCGACTGGTGCGTTAGAATCTGCTTTCTTTYTTGATTGTCGAGTGAGAATTTAATGACATAYTATTGATTGGAAGTGAAGTTATTGCGTTTGAAGTGTCAGTATGTTTGTGTTATCACTGCGAAAATGAGCCGCAAACAAAGAGCCAACATTAAATTTTGTTTTAAAATTGGTAAAACTTTTACCGAAACGTTTCAATGTGCACGAGTGGGGTCAACGTTTTCAAAGAGGTCGTGAGGACATAAATGACGATCAACATGTGGCCCCATCAAAACCCATGATCACCGGAAATTCCATCAAAACTGCGCATGAATTCTTCAAAAATCAGCCGAAATCATCATTGAAATTCATGACAATGGAATTGAACATCTCCCACACATCGATTTATCGCATTTTGACCGAACATTTTTTAAAGACTTASCGGAAGGTCACGGTGTAAATCCGTAAATCCGGTGTATATGTACCATGGGACATTTATAATGCATCGATCGATATATATGTTTAAGTGCAGCGCGTCCACACGGTTGTATTTCATATGTCCAAATTGATTTTAATGTGTGGTTAKAGATTACGATTTTAATTGTCTTGTTAAGGATGATTTCCTCCCTATTAGGCAGCTAATATTGTGGTATTGCGTCATGCCAAGATATTTCGGAGGAGTATGGGATTTCTTCATTTCGAATATAAAATGTTGGAATTGACTGCATTCATTCATTTTACTAGTTACTTGCTTGAAGTTTGCACTTTTTTCGACKATTCTTCTTCATTCACCGGTTGTAGTGGTTCTGGTATTAACAGCTAATTGCGCTGTTTTTCGGCGTAGGCATATCGTAAACATAATGTAGGTTCTAGCACACTTCCTTCAAGTTTTTATTGAATGTATAGTAGAATATGCTTGTCTTAACTTGATTCCAAAGTTGCTGAAGTAAGAGAAAAGTTAGATACTGTGAAAGGATGAGTCTTGGCACAAAAGTCAGAAGAAGCTACAAATTTTGCAATTCACCTCTAATGTCAGTTCTGATTTTACATTTGTATAGTAAACACATGCAAAATATACGTTAATAAACAGTGGTACGCTACACTGCAATCCACAAGCGATATGCTGAAGGATGCATTTCCCGGGCGCCTAGTCTCCTGGTTTGGTGATTTGCACTGGTCAGAAAGTCGCCTAATTTGACTGCTCCAGACCTTTTTATTGAAGTCGCGGGTTTATGTCAACAAGCCTCAGAYTCTTGCAGCTCTTAAAGACAATATCCGTAAAAAATTTGAGGACCTATCGCCGGAAGGTCTGGCCAAGGTGATGGAAACTGCCATAAAAAGGACTCAAATGACAATCAACTGTGGCGGCAGTCATTTACATGATATCATATCTAGACTTGATGTAAAAAAAATAAAAGACCAAGTAAAAATAATCCATAARCAGAATCAACGTATTTCATTTTWTAAAAAGTTTTTCATTTTCCAAAAAACATGGAAGGTAATTTTTGGGCCACCTGCCATAATCGTGATACACTCTATTGAATGCCAGCGATACGTTGAGAAAAATTGCTGTGCAGAGATTCTATTGCATATTATAGTATGCTTGTTATGCCACGTGGTCTGTCTACTGCAGAATTTTGAGATCTAAATACAAATTCGTGAATTGGTTCTTCTACTTTCTTTCAAGATTTCGGATAATGCCATTTCTATGTAGCTTCGACTAAACAGGCAACAATGAGATTGGACAATATGACGAAATTTCATATGCCCTCTTTTTAAGTTTTTGTATCCTAATGATTTCCTTCCCTAATAGGTTTATTGTACATATCTCTTAAATCATTCAAGCAAAAATAACTGAGTTTGCTCAAAACAATGCCTATAAGAATTCTAAGCTTCTTTAAAAAACTGAAATTGCAGTTAAATTCACAGGGTATGTATTTTCCAAAGACAGTCCTTAATTACCATGCCAAATATGAGCTGTCAACCAGTTTGTTTTCAGCAGCCGCTTAAGACGTAACAACTCAGTAGTGCATTGTGATTTTTATTGTGTATAAAAGTACCGAACGAAGAATTTATTTAAATTTTGTATTTGTAACAATATTTCGTGTGCGGAATCACTAAAAAGTAGGAAAGGCTTACGGTGATTCTATTTTATCAAACCCAGAAGCCTAGTGGTACAAAACCATCAAAGGACTTCGATTGATCGCTGAAGACATACCTCGTTCTGAACGACGCTCGACTTCTTGAGCTGATGAAAATATTAAGCAGTGAAAGTGATTCGTCAGGCAAGTATTAGAAAGTTAACAAGAGAACTCGACGTCTTTCGCGTATTCGTTCGGCTGATTTCGGTAGATTCTTTGGATATGAAACGCGTTTCATCCCCATTAAGAAGACTTTTTTCAAAAAGAGTAACCCAAAAAGATTTCTTTGGACAAACTTAATCATGAGAATTCCTATCCCACAGTTATGGAGAACAATATAACTGCCGTTGAGGCATATTTTTATGAGTTTGACATGCACACAAGTCAACAATTATCGGAATGGAACCCGTTTTCAGTCGATCGAAGAGATAAMACAACATTCGCTGAAGAAGCTGAAGCCCATYCCAAAAAAACTCTTACGAAAAGTGTTTCCAGAACTGGAAAAAWTGTTGGCATATTAGTATCACTCTGGTGGGGATTWGTTTGAAGGCGACAAATTAAAYATTCATGAATAAATATAATTAATATATTGGTATTGGCAAAACTAGATAAAATCGATATATACTACCCTCAACAAGTGTTATGCCGAAAACGTTCTTTAGTCTGTTTTATCTTCTTCCTAATTGGCGTAGACACCGCTTGCGCGATTATAGCCGAGTTAACAGTCGTTTCTTCTTTTCGCTACGTGGCGCCAATTGGATATTCCAAGCGTAGCCATGTCCTTCTCCACCTGGTCATTCCAACGGACCTGTTTTCTGTTTTATATATCTAGAATTAATGCSATCAACCCGTCCCTTTTTCTGCCTCCAATATACTCCCAAATATCAAGTGTGCAATATCTTAGACAAGTTTTCTTYCAAATTATATGGTTTAATGCCGAATTAGAATCGAATGGATCTATACGTAACATCGTTTATACGWGTATAATAAGTTCCGCGTCTACGGTCGATTTAAGATCACGCATCACAAGTAACTCATTTGAAGATATTTGAATAAACCTTCGACATTTATGGCTTTTAATATACGTCAAGAAAGTTTTTCAAGCATCTGCAGGAATTTTCCGCGCTTTGGGTTACCTCCTCTAAAAAAAAACTTCCGTTATAATTTGGCAGTCAGTTTTTTGCTCTTTTTGAGAGGAAATTCATTCATGAAAAATCTTACGACACAATAAAAAAATTRATATAAATTTGTGACTGGTGTCAGAACTTGTACCAGCTAATTGCAGTAAATAAMTTAACATATTTGATTAAAGTACTATACTTTGTCCGTCTTTGTTGAAGGTCGAGGCCTTTTTAATTAACATTGGTTTTAAACATTTTGCCAGAACTTATAAACCATTTTGGTTTCATCCTACCTCTTCAATTTTGTACCACCAAATATGCATTTACACTTTTCATCCYACTCAACCCCTTCAAATTGTGCAATAGCCAAATCCACAAAGTATTTTGAGCATTAACTTCATGCTTAACTTTTCAACGAAATTTTCTAATAATGAGTGCAATACAATTAACTATCAGTCCGTAAGTTCATCCACCATAATACCGTTTAGTGCAACAAAATATTCATGAACGTTTTACTAATTGCTCGAACCGTAGTGTACTCGTATAACAGTTGGTCGTGCTGGAAAWAAGTTTGTTAATACAAAATGGAAACAAGGTTTGGCAAAGTTTCGTAATTCTGCATCAGAGTTACAACATTAAATTAGTTGAAAGRCAGAAAAGCGCAGCGTTGAAATTATGGCCAGAATTTAAGCAGCAAGAGGTTAGCTTTAAATATTTTGGACAAGAATATTTGCTGGTACTTCCGGAATGGTGGCGTAATAGAGAATAAAATAATTATATTGAAATAATATCGATAATTTGTGTTGAAACACATTAAAAGTTTTTTTTTATATCTACTGCATAACCGCTTACCGATAATACTCTAAACATAATTTATATTTCTAAATAAGTTTTTGAAACCTACTACAATGGTTCCCGTTTCGATACAGGATCATTTCAACACAAGATTTCAATTAAAACACATATGTATTTATATTTGCATTCATTTATAATACATATGTGTATTCAAAATATATGCTTTGGATGTTAACCAACTATTGAATACCAACAAATTTCTAACAATTAAGCCCACAGCAATGTATAAACAGATACATCAGATGTCATTACGCTCGCATAAGATATCTTCTTATCGCAAAAATTGAAAATGTATAAAATGAAATTGTGGTTTTGAAAGTTAACAGTACACATACATCCGCTTTTAGCGCAATTCAGCATTTCAATGTTTGCCTGCATTGCTGCGGGCCTTCGATAGGGTACTCCATTTCGTGCAATTAATTAAAATCATAATTTACTTTACCTATATTGTCATTACTGAAAAATACATACTCGGGCAAAATTTRTGCGTTGATACATTTAATATTATACGCATGTAGATGGAAGGTAAATGTCATATGGTGGAAATAAGTTACAATGAATGCAGACTAACGAAAATCGTATGAATTTTGTAGTGATTTCAAACCTTAGAAAATATAGTATTATACAAATAATAATTCGACTAACGAAATGTACCAGTCAACAATTAGAAATCCAACCGGGCAGAAAAATATTAGGCGAATCATCTATAGAAAGGGTTTCTCGATGAATTATTTTATTAGATTTGTTCCATAATATTTTTTGAATTTTGTGTATACTTTTTCATCTGTCTAACTTTCCAGCAGAAGCTTTATTGGAGCAAAAAATATTCATGTTTTAGAATTCCGATCTATCCGCCAGCTTGTGAGAATGCATTTAATTTAAATATCGGATGGATTTGACCTCTTGACCTTACCGCCGAAAAATGTTTACACTCATAAATAAGCAACCAGCAGCATAAATCATAGTAGCTGCATTTGTATGCCCCAAAAGTTCTTAACGTTTATTATTAARAAGGCAACCGCATTTTCTTTTATAAGTAAATATCCATAGGTACAAACTTTCATTATAATTTACCTTTTATGCTTATTTGTGTTTTCTCTTTCTATGATGTTAATCCAGAATAACGGATAAGTACCGTTATTTAGTTCTGCGYCAGTGCGAAATAATTATAAAGGCAATAATGGTATTTCAATCGAAAACTTACAGTGTTTGTGTAAAAAGTGGACAAAATTTGGCAAAGGTAAAGTTACATTTTTTTATGTTTAGATATTTTTTGTTTTTATCTTTTTTTTGTAGATTTTTTTTCAAGAATGCCGCGCGGAAACCAATTGACAGATGAAGAAATAATTGAAAACTGAGCATA
>NW_017536496.1:327169-337861 GCF_001853355.1 Bactrocera latifrons | reverse complement strand
TTAAGTGTCAGTATGTTTGTGTTATCGGTGCGAAAATGAGCTTCGAACAAAGAGCCAACATTAAATTTTGTTTTAAAATTGGTAAAACTTTTACCTTGCACGTGACGGATTATTTGACCAAAAATCACATTTAACCATTAACCACTCCTTGTTTTCACCTGATATGGCAACGTGCGACTTCTTCCTTTTCGGCAAAATGCATTTTCTCATAAAAGGAAAGCGTTATGCAAACGTAGAGACCAATCAAAAGGCTTGCCAAAAAGAAAAATATTTTTACAGTTTTTTATGTCGTGTTTACTTTGGAATTCACATTGTATATGTATCAATAATTTATAAACGATTTTCAAAAATATAATGGCAATTTTGAATATCAGAATTTTTATAAAAGCTCTTTTTATACTTTTTTCAAAAGCTCTTTTTTGGCAGTTAACGTCAGAGTCGTGTTATGCTGTTATGTTACTTTTGTTCAGTATTTCATCATGGAATGACTTACACCTGAACAACGTTTATAAATTGCTCAAATTTATTACGTAAATTCAGGTTCAGTAAATGCTCGAACGAGCCATTGAAAATCAACGGATGAACCATCTGAGACCTAGCAACGGCCAACTTTTGAAAGAGATAATCTTCAAGAAATAAATGCCCAAGAATATTCTTTCGAATGATTATAAACATTCCCTATTAAATTTGGGGTTTCTGTTTTTGTTTTTAAGTAAGTAGATAACTCCGAAACAGGGTGACCCGTTTACGGAGATGGTGCTAAATGGTGCTCAACTACTAAACCTTTTCACTAAATGCATTTTYTTTTACCAATTTATTTTTTAAATAATCTATCTCTTTTTTCATTCATTGTGAATGATCGGAAGGTTATATAGCATAAGTACACATTTATCGACGTGTATACATCATACATTATTAAGAAATTAAAAAAAAAAAAAACCGATGTACTTTGAATGCAATTATAAAACATTGCCGGTTAAAAATACTTGCAGAATTTATTTCGTGTTCAAAGATGTTCAATTTATTCAATTCCATGCAGGTAACATGATATATTTTTTCTTCAAAATAAGTTTCAGTATTTATAATTACTTCTTAATGGCTACTAAGTTTATTTACATAAGAACTCAGAACAAGAAGAAGTGTCAGAGTTTAATCCGATGAATTCAAAGTCCGACTCGTTGAAATTCAAAATTATCTCCAATGATCAATCTTGAAAAATGCTCTTTCTCTTCTTAAAATGGTGTTGTTATATCATTAACACTATATAACAATAACTGTTGATGGTTAAATTAAAAACCAATTTTGCCAGCTAGCTGTTACGCCTTTCCTCATTTATCATTTGTGGTCCACACTAATGATTACCGATTGGAATCCAAAATACTGCTCTAAGTCAWAAATTCTTTGAAGTGTTTGGTCAATTGTGAAGTTGTCTGACTTCCCCTTAAAGAGAGTTTTTAAACATTTATGAGAGGTACGATAAACGCATTGTTTTCATAAAAACATCTATATTATATTTATAGCAATCTCGATCAAATAAGCGTACTGTAATTTAAAACCATTTAAAAAATTTTTTTTTATTTATTCCGTAATGGCCTCTTTTAGACACCTACTGGGCTAACTGTTTTCAGCGCTCTAATTGCCTGAATTCAAGTACTTAAAAAGGGCTTTACGCGAAGCCCGAATAACACTTACCAAACATGTGCTTAAACGAGTGAAATAAAAAAAAAAACTATAAAGCCTAGAGCAAAAGTTGCATCTGGGTACAAAGCGCACTTGCATGAATACTTGTATCGCTGCTGTAATTACCTATTCATAATTAATTAAAAAGCAATACGGCGAATAATTTTAGTGCAGGCCAAACAATTTCCAGCCTCTATGACGCTTTGGCTTGCGCACTGCAGACTCATGAGTTATCCACATACATATACACCCAAGCCATATTATGCAGTTATCACATAGGTGTATATAAATAAATTTGTATACTATATGTACATACATATGAGTATTAACTACCAAAGGCTTATTAAATTACCGTCAAAAGTCAGTGTAGCATAGAAACCACGGCAGAAAGAAAGAAAACTGCGTAATATGCGAAAATACCGCTATGTGTATAAATTTGAATTTATGTTTCACGGATTAACGGTAGTGTTACAGAACCAGCGGGCTAATACACATATGATATTTTCTCGTCTGCCACTAAAATAATGGATCTTTTTCCAAATTAAAGGTGCGCAAAGTGGTACAAATTTACCGCTGAGTACACACATATAAAGATTTTCGATAGTTTTCTGTGAATAATTTACAKTTATATATTAATAATGTTCACAGTTCAAGTTTAGGCAGTATATCCCTTTTTTGTATTAATACAGCATTAAAATAACAAAGTGATCTCTCTTAACACTGTTGTAAAAATGGAAATTGAAATATCCTTCTAGTGAAAATGCGATAATTGAAAAGAACAAATTCAATTGTTTCCAAGATGAGCTGTCTCCCATCATCGAAAAATCATTTTTCGACGAAATTGTGAATGAATTACAATAAAGATCTCAACAAAATTTCGTAAWTTTATTTTACTTCCCTTTAGCGAAAACTATATTAAAATCATCCTCAAATTTGGTACATGGATCTGACATTGACTTAACCGAAGAGGCTAAATTTAATAAATTGAAYAGATTTGCAAAACATCGGAATTGATTGAAAGAGCGAAATGAGATTAACAACAAAGTCTTGACCAGCTCCATTCATGTACAGCACTAAATCATTAATATAATAAGATTGGTAAGAATAAATAATTTTAAATATTTACAATAATTAAGTTAAGAAACTTGTCTCTGCACTGAAGTGCTTTTTACGAAGATCGCCTGGAAGTTGAAGTGCGGTGAGATGATTGAGTGGAGAGGCTGTTTTTACCTGCTAAAAATTACTCAGTAGATGCAAGGATTCTTATTACCATTTTTTCTTATCGGACTTTGACCAGCAAACAGGAAATTGGAAAAGTCATATATATCATATATCTATATATATAACAGAAAGTTGTACTAGTTACACCAAAAAACAATAATAAAARCAACCATTTATAACTCAAGAACGGCTGAACCGATTTGGCTGATAATTGGTGGAGAGGTAGTTCAGAACCAGGGTAAGGGCAAAGGATACTTTTTATCTCTTTATGTAAGAATCCAATACAATTAATAAATACGAAAATTATATTTCAAATCTTAAGCATTTTTTCAAAATTCATGTTTGTAGCAGTAATTTGAAGATATGCGTACACTTTTAAACAGATTCTTCCTCAAAAATAAAACAATTAAGTATTTGGAATAGAAGAAAAGAACTGCAACCAAATACGCAGTGRAATAGATTATAACAGTAATCAGTCATTGAGTGCATCCCAAACGACTGATGCCATAGCTTTTCCAGCCGACTTTTTCGTCTTTCCACGCCTGTGAACCGGTTCATCATATGCAGTCCACTAGAATGAYTGTCGATTGGACTTCAGTGGGAAATGAAGGAGCTAAGTTTCTATTGTCACTCATCGACGCAAAAATTCGTTTTTAAACGATTAAAGAGCCACTCAAACCCTTCTCAGAATCAGTTATTCGTTGTTTTTGTTGGATTATGAACTTGCGAGGCACTCACTTTGMACAGAGCTTTCGCCTCTTTAAGCTAAGCGAATATCTTTATATCGGTGGATTTCCCTGAGCCCAAATTCAACAAAATTTTCCTCCATGAAGCAGTGCTTTATTAACACATGAAACGCTTTATGATAAATTTTTTTGTAAACTAACACAAGTTGCTCACAAAAATGCTATATCTCATTAACTAATAGTTATAACCCAACTAATAGAAATCAGTATCATTATCTATGTATCAGTATTATTATCCATGTATCAGGCGCAGTGAAGCGTGGACGGGTCCTCTAGTAGAATATATATTATTGTTATCAAATAGAAGAACTAAATTATATTTGGTTTCTTTATAGTTCATCTTTTTTACATGAAGATTAGCCTAAAAGTATACACCGAAACTGGTAAACGTTTAATCTTATATTTGCCACATATTTATTATACCCATAACAGAGTATATTAAGTTTGCCATGAAGATTGTAACAACCATAAGGAAGCGTCGGAGACCCTATAAAGTAAATATATAAATTATCGGATTGTTGAGCTGAGTCGCTTTAGCCATGTCCGCCTGTCCGTCCGTCTGTCTGTATATATGAACTATTCCTTCAGTTTTTAAGATATCGTTTTGAAATTTTGCAAAGTTAACGTTTGTTTCTAATATCTTACCACCTCCTGTGGATGCTCAGGAAATACTAACAAGCCAACRGAAAATGTTATTTTCCAAAATAAATGAAATAGAACAATAACTGAAAAAATTAGAACAGTTATGCGAACAATTAAAAAATTAAAATCAAAAGCTTAAAGAACGAAATAATCGCCCACTTGTGCCTAATTATAGTCAATCACAATACGAAACTGATGAGGAAGAATTAGCTCTGGAAACAGATTGAAGTTTAAAGAAAAATAAAAGGCCTAATAAAAAGCGCAAAGCAGAGCTTCACCAGAAGTAATCATAAAATAATACATTTTRTCATCGAACGGTGAAAASTTCACAGCTAAAAATGRAARACCGAAGTATGAACCGCGGCCTCCACCTAACATGATTTCAAATTTCTCATATTATAAAGAACTAAATACCTTGATAAACAAACACGGCCAATAAAGGCTGATTTAAATGTTATGAACGTCGTAAATAAACTCAAGTGGAAAACACGGGAACCTTTAAGCATGCTTTTAGCTACTTTTGTTTCTGTTGAAGACATTAAGAAAATATATGAAATCAAACAAATTGTGCATACCGTTGTTCTCATTGAGCATATTTCGGAATCCTAAAGTTATGCCACAATGTAAAAATTGCTATATATTTGGACACACCAAGAACTTCTGCGGCAAAATGTCAAAGTGCGTTAAATGCGGTGGTAAGCATAAAACCCTCGAGTGCCAAAAACCATACTTAGAAAAAGACAAATACTGTAACTGTAACTGGCAAAACGAGTTTCAAAGAATTGAAGAAGCAAAAAGTTCCAGATGAGTGGGCTAACTTTTTTTGAAGTACTGAAAAGCAACTCAAACATGGTGAACGAAAAAAAAACATTAAGTTAACCGAAGACCTACTAACTCAAATCCTTAAGGTGGTTAATAAACAAGAAAAATTCAAAATAGATATCTGAAGTCGTTTAGATAACCTCAAAAAAAAATTAAATAAATAAATCTAAGGGATGCATTCATCCTCATCATACTCTCTGAGTTATGACATGGAATGCAAATGGACTATTAAAACACCAAGTAGAGCGTCAACTTATTTTACAAAAAGATAAAATAGATGGATGTCTAATATCCGAAACTCATTTTACGAGTCACAACTATATAATTAATAGTAATAGTAGTTGTGCGAGCGGAGGCACTGCTGTTATGTTAAAAACAGAATTAAACCGTATGAGGATAAAAAATCAGTACTCATAACATTCAAACCACAACTATTACATCAAAAGCAATGATCGCTGAAGAATATAAAGAACTCCTCAATATGCACCCACACAAATTTACTATGGAAAACGGCTTTAATGCGAAGCATGTTTGCTCGGGATCACGCCTAACGGCRGCTAAAGGGCGCGACTTATTCCAGGCATCTCAAGAATGGGGGTGTGAGCCTCCTGGTGGCAACACCAATTTATTGGCCAACGGATATCAGCAAATATCAGATGTAATGAAATTCTTTATAACCAGGAAGATATCCCGGAATTGAGTCGAAATAGAAGGTTGGTTAGATCTAAGCTCTGATCAGTCTAAGTGGTTTCAATATTTTCAAAGTGGTCGTGAGGACATAAATGACGATTCCATCGAAACTGTGCGTGAATTCATCAAAAGTTAGCCGTGATCATCATTGAAACTCATGGAAATGGAATTAAACATTTSCAAAACATCGATTTATCGCTTCTTGGCCAAAGATTTGTGCTTACGAAAGGTGTGTGCACGGTTTGCTCCGCACAAATTGACTGACGACTAAAACCAACATTCGAAGGACATCTTTGTCCACTCTCCGTATTCAACTGATATGGCACCGYACTTCTTCCTTTTCRGAAAAATGCATTTGCCCATGAAAGGAAAGCGTTATGCAGAYGTAGAGGCCATSCAAAAGGCTTGCACCGGCATACTGGCCAACGAGCTAAAACACTCGTTCGACATGCTGTTGAACCGTGCAAAAAGCTTTATTGAAGCAGAAAGAGACTATTTTGAATAAAATAATTTGTTCTGTTTTTTTTCCAAAGTCCTGTTTACTTTGGAACACACCTTGTATATACAAATAGTATATATATTAGAGAATTGAGTCATGTGTAGAAGTTATTACAAGTGAGGAAAGTTCACTGATCGCCATTCACTTGGGAGTGGTTAGAAACCAGTAAACAGTAGCCAGAAAACATCGTTTTGAAGGCGAGCTGAAGCGAGAAAGCGAAACATCCCCTCCTYATGGTTGTACGGTGGGCTTTTGTGGGCCCGTCGCGTAAAATACACTACCAAGTAAAAGGAACAAAAAGCCTCGGAGGACAAAGTCCTTTTTGCTGACGACCTTGGCAGACAAATTAAGGATAACGACTTAAGAACATGTACCTGGAATGTACGATGTCAAAACCGTGCTTGACGACTTTAACACCAGGGTGGACAAGGAATGTATCTTTGGCACAACAGTCGATAAGTTCAGCCTCCACGACGAAACATCCCCAAATGGGTTGAGGCCGACGACTTCGCCGGGGTCCGAAATATGGTTATCTGTATTMCTAGATTCCAGCATAAGAAGATACATCAAGCTACCTGGCTGTCGGCGGATCGAAAAGCCGAAAATCAGATCGATCATGTTGTGATAGATGGGAGACACGTTTCCAGTGTTTTAGTCGTGCGTATGCTCAGCGGTCGTACAATCGATTCTAACCACTATCTTATGTATCAGCAAAAAACGCATGTCAACAAACACAAGGAAAGTTCGACATTGAAAAGCTTCAATCACAACAGGCAGATAGCAGATCCTRCTCTATGATAGCACTCATCAGCATAGGCATATAGCATCCCGGAATTTTCTGTAGACCATTCCAATATGTACAATAGTTAGTACATTATTTTGATAAATCTCGTAGGGTTCAACCTGCGTTTGCAATGTAAGCGGTAAATTGGCGAAACCATTGGTTTTCAGAAAGGTCGTAAAAATAGCAGGTACCATAAGGACTCTCGTACCGCAACATAGCTAGTATGGTTTTGTCCTATACTTATATTTAAGGCTCTGTTCAGCTGACATTTAGTTATAAAAGATAAAGCACACTGTACGTAAGTTTGCTTTCAATATAATATATTAGTTTGTATGTACGAGGTCCATACCGGTGTGTTCAAAAAGTATCGCGAATTTTGAATTTTCGCGGGTTACGTATATTCGAATTTCGAATATTTTGTGGCATTATGTTAGTACTCTCTCACTTATGCCGACAAGCTCGGCCATTTTGAATGTTCATTTAATTGTTGACAGCTGCTTTGCATGCACGTGTTATGGATCGTCTTAGATTTTTACCTRTTCAAAAAAATGGATCAAAGAACCTGTATCAAATTTTGTGTGAAAAACGAAATTAAGTGSGCGGAKGCATTCCGAAWGTTGACTGTGGCATACGGAGAAGCTACTTTGGACCGAAGCAACGTTTATCGGTGGTACAAAATGTTCTCAGAAGGCCGAGAAGATGTGACAAAAATTGGCTTTTGCACCACGATAACGYCCCTGCTCACACATCGTTGCTTGTGCGCGACTTTTTGGCCAAAAACAACACAYTAATGATGCCGTAGCAACCGTATTCCCCAGATTTGGCCCCCTGTGACTTTTTCTTGTTCCCTAAACTGAAGAGGCTCATGAAAGGACGACGTTACACTTCTCTTGACGATATAAAGACGGCATCGAAGGAGGAGCTGAAGAAGATAAAAGAAAAAATTATTTTTTGAAGTGCTTCGAAGATTGGAAAAACCGTTCCCACAAGTGTATAATATCTCATGGGGATTACTTTGAAGGGGACAAAATAGATATTCATGAGTAAATAAATAACTTTTGAAAAAACACAAAATTCGCGATACTTTTTGAACACACCTCATATATTATGATGTATACAACACAAAAGGAGCCGTTTATGATAAATACTTAATACTTAAATATAATTTACTCTCAAGAGCACATACAGATATATGTACGACATACATACTTATGTATGTCATATCTTTGCATTACGGCTAGTGAACATATTTTACTAGGTGTGAATTCACATTTGTGAAATGCTCATTCACTCTACGCAAAACAACTTTTGAAGACATCTAAAGCTGAAACTGTCAATTTGTTATTTTAATTGAATATCCTTGCAACATAAACTAACCACAATATACAGATAACTGAACATAAGCTTTTGTGCTAATGAGCGCTCTTGATGACTACCCAGCAACACAACTGATGAAAACTTTTCTTAAGCTGCTCCCAGAAATGTGTTGGTAGAAAAGGGGTCTARCCCGATTTTCAAGATACTGGTTCGKAAATAAAAAATTTACWAGGCTGCTTTTTAGCTATTTTCTTTTTCGCAACATCRATTTTGACAGCTCACCCACGATTCATGTCTTGTGCCATTGTCAAGCATAGTCCATTTGGTCTATAATATAATCATGAGCCGNGACAGCTCACCCACGATTCATGTCTTGTGCCATTGTCAAGCATAGTCCATTTGGTCTATAATATAATCATGAGCCGTCTTATAGACGAACAACGGTTGCAAATGATTCAATTTTGTTTCATATTGCCGTAGTTGTATCGTCACATCAACCCCCACCAAAACCCAGAAGACACCAACAAAACAACAACAATAAATCATGTAATTTATTTTATTATTGTACTTTATTTTTTTTTATTGACACACTTAATAAAATTTTCATTTGAATTTTAAATAGTTTAAGTCAGCAATATAAAACATTATTTTCTTACAAACTAAATTGTATTCATATTCATAAGTTACTGGTACTAATAATAATTTTTCCCTYTAATTTTAAAATATTAAAGTCAGCAGAACAAAACACTGCAACAATTGTGTAGTAATTAATACTTATTTCCTGTTTACCAACTTTTATACAATTATTATTGTTTTAATTTTTACTGTACTTACTTACCTTCATGTTAAATTTATTTAAAAATAAAGATCATTATTGGTGTAACCTTCAAGAAGATAAGGTGTTTTACTTGGCGCAATTAATGAAGGAAAGTAATAATATAACTCCGTGTTAAGCCTCTTATATTTTATGTTCCGTTTAAAAGACAAATGTTGGACTCAATTTACACTCTGAGCAGACAGTATAACTGATACAGTCTTGAACCTTGCGACACCAATCGCTGCTGGGAAGACCTTTAAATATGTATACATATATAAAATTATATGATTGTCTAAGACAATTTGTGTTCGTGGTTTGTTCCAGTGGCAGCAAACCGTACCACCCTTCTAAAAGACATTGAGAAAACCGAACGGGTGACTATGAGAATAGCAAAATATCTGCTGATGCTGTTGAAATAACCAAATCATTACAACAGGGAATATAAAGCAGCAACAATTTCATACTCGAGACAAAGCTGCTAGAATGGCATGTCACATAAACCCATAAGCAATGTGGTTCACATGAATTCTTATACATACATACGTAACATATTATACCAGATGCATGTTTTGGTGTGCGTGCATGAGTTCATATGATTTCCTTTGGTCATTTATGTTCAACTACACATTAAAGCTTGCGGCATTGTCCAAACAGATGGTCAAGAATAACAGTACTACAACAATATACAACAATTGGTAATGTTTTGCTGAAGTTGGAAAGCGCTGCTGCAGCTGAGGCTGACCAAGGACAGCTTGTGCGTCGTCGTCGCCGTTCGGAATCTTCTCATGCTGGTGGTTTCGCAAGACTCGACACTGACACGCCGTGACATACTGCAAGGAGTTTGCAGTAATCGTTGTTGTTGCTGCTATTTTTGTTGGTCAAATAAGATCACTTTGAAGCAGTGAAGATACGTACAAAAACAAAATGAGCAAATAAATAATTGTTGGTTKTGCTATAGTACAAACACGCTTAAACATACAACAAGTTAAGCTCAGAAAAAAATTTTGGACAACGTATTCCTGTATGCATTTGTGTACTATACATATATACATACATATATACAAGTACGCCTACAAATCATAGCCACATTGATACACACGTATTGTTTTGGTGAAACATAAAGTTGTGCTTTTTATGTGAACATAAAAACAAAACAGCACAAATACAAAACACGACCAATAAGAGCCAAACAAGAAAATTAGGAATTTCAACCGAAAATACATGTGTATATAATAAAACTGTGCGCTGAAATAAGAGAAACAAATAAAATTTATTTATTATTGAATGGTATAAATGACCGTATGCAATGTTAAGCAAATAAACAAATATAATCGTATATGCAAGTTTCAAAGATCTACAGTCAGTTTGAAAACTATACAGAAATAGGAATGAATCTTGCGATAAATCATTACTAGTACTATTCATTAAAAAATAAAGAGAGGCAGATTTCAACATGCTCAGGCTTGGGTTAGCA